>NW_006239159.1:463332-538859 GCF_000226075.1 Solanum tuberosum
AAACCTTGGCTTTCACCTCTTTGCCAAATCTGATTGCCCCTAGACTATTAAAACTGAGGTGGGGCACTAACTGTAGAGTAGGAAGATGATGGCCTAGGCGGTCTGTTAAAGAACCGAGGCCTAAACTCACCTTGGGATGGTGTAAACTGCCCCATGGATCTGGCCCTCTTAGAATGCCCTGTTTCTGAATCTTGTGTCCTTCTTCTTTGCCTTTGATCCTCCAACTTTTGCGCAAAAGCTTGCATCCTTGCTATATCCATATCTTTATTCAACGAAGCAATGGTACAATCTCTAACCAGATATGAATCTAATCTATCCATATATCGATGAACTCTACCCCTCATAATAGCTACTACATTAGGAGCATACCTGGCCAACGAATTAAATTTGAGACTGTACTCTCTCACGCTCATACTTCCTTGGTGGAGATTTAAGAACTGATCCGCACGGGCCTCTCGGATCTCCAATGGCAGGTAATGGTCAAGGAATGCCTTTTTGAACTCTTTCTATGTAGCTGAAGGTGTATTTGTTCCCTGGAATTGCTTCCAAGCTTCATACCACAATATAGCCACACCCTTTAATCTATATGTTGCTAGCTCGAGCGCTTCTTTACCACTTACATGCATAACATTGAAAGTGCATTGGATCTGATCTATAAAGTCTTGTGGATCTTCATTAGGATCTGACCCGGTGAATGATGAAGGGTCCAAATTAAGGAAATCACATATTCGCGTGCCAGCTGCTCTATCTATACCACTAGTACCTGGAACTGGACCTTCTTGCCGTTGGCCGTGGCCAGCAACTATACGAGTCAATAATTGGACTGCATTCCTCAAATCTTGCTCGGTAGCATTAATAGGGGGTTCTTGAGGTGCAGCTTCCCTCCTTAGATCTTCTGGAGATGGAGGGGTCGGGGAAGTCTGTGATAGAGACTCATCTTGAGCCTCACCGTGAACGTGCTTGACTAGGTGGTGGTTGGCTGGTCCCATCTTGGGCTGCCACATCCACTCGCTTACCTATACTTTTATTTCTTCTCGTAATCGGCATCTTCACTATAATAAAACAATTTAGAAGTTAGGTACGATTCTCCTACAACCTTGGTTCTATCGCACGATCTAAGAAATGAAAGAAAAGAGACAACTCCTACATGTCTTGTAGCCTCCTGTTTATAAATGTGGTGCACAACACATCCATAAGCAAGACTCTACATAGACACGGCTTTGTAGACTCCCTAGGATGACCTGCTCTAATACCACTTTTGTCACGCCTCAAATCCAATCAAGACGGATAGGCACTCGATACCCTAAAGGCCCGAGATAACCAACATGTAGCATGTGCTTACTATGCATGTAACTATGACAATCTTGTGACAAGTTCACATAGGATGAAACGATACGAACTGACATAAGTAGACCAGAAACTTATATACAAGACTTGGCCGTCGAGGCCACAACTTGTTGAGACGCAACTGAACCATATACATAAGTCTACAAAGCCTCTAAAAGATAGAAATCCTTAGAGTAGGTCGGAACAGACCTCGCCTTACCCTTAACTACGATACAATACCAAAATGAATCTACCAAGGACTCAGTAAAGCTCCGAAGCAACCTGGAGCTCACCAAAAGTAGCTAAGTGTTGTATGCTCCTATTGAGGAGGTCTACTAGCTGGAGTACCTGTGCTTGCAACATGAAATACAGCATCCCCCGCGAGGGACGTCAGTACGAAAAAATGTATTGAATAATGTAAGGTAATAACATATATAAAATAAGAGCTCAAATGAAACCAAGTATCAATATATGTGTGTATAAATCAGAACAGAAAACCACCTCTGTTAACTCTTGTGGGATCATATATGTTACATTTTTGTCTTTACCTTTTTGTGTGTTATGATCTTTATAAGGCATGTGATACAAATGACCAGCTAAAATAATACTTTAGGACAGTAGCTACAATATAAGGAGCTATGTAACATTAATGCATTACTTGAGTGCTTAAATGACACAATTGACTTCAACTGAATAGAGTACTGAACGTATAATTAAGTAATTATATACACTTAGGAGAGGGGGAAATATTGTTAGCTATTTTGGTATCGTACGCTGCCACTATGTTTCCTTTACTAGGAATAGTATCGTACGCTGCCAGTATGTTTCCTTTCCTAGGAATAGAACTTAGGAAATTCACTTATTGATATTAATCGCAAGTATCAGATTTCATGCCAAGGAATATGGAATCGAACAACCCTACATACCTTATTTTCTTACCAATACAACTGTCACGATTTAACCTCCCTTCTTGGGTGCTAATCTACAATATATTGTCAAGATTTAACCTCCCTTCTTGGGTGCTAATCTACAATATAAGTCATGATTAAGCTGATGTTAGAAGCTAATCACATTAAGGCCAAAACAAAAACAGTAGCTAAAAACTTGACGGAAAATAGGCCCATACAACCCTTACACAAATGGTGATATTAGCTAAACACTTGACGAAAAATAGGCCCATACAACCCTTACACAAATGGTGAACCACCACACCCTTTTTATATACATTAATACAACTTCATACATCCTTTGCCAAGATACTCAAACTGCCCCCAACAACAATATACATAAGGAATTCACTATCAATTCCTAAAAATCTTTCGGCATAATAGGAGAATATTGACTCAAGGATTTATCACCATCCATTAGTTCTTGATAAATATATACAAAATTCTCCACCCTAAACCTGTATTTAAAAAGAGGAAAGAATGGGCAGTAGTCTTACATTAGTTTCTAGAAATTTATCCTCTAAACTTGTACTTCAAGAACTGAAACTCTCCTTCAAACTTTTACTTGAAAAGGGGGACAATACTCAAGAACCCAAGGTGTTTAGGGCTGCTGGTTGAAGCCAAGAGAGACCAAGAGAGAAACTTAAGAAATCTAAAAAAATTGCAAGTGAAAAATGGACCAAAAGATCTGATTTTTATCCCTTTAAGAGGGAGGTTGGTGAAGCTGAGTTGATAAGACCATACTTGGTTCATAAATCCACAGAGAAGGTGAAGATCATTCAAGGAAGGTTGAAAACAGCGCAGAGTCGTCAGAAATCCTATACTGATATTAGGAGAAGAGACTTAGAATTTGAGGTGGATGATTGGGTTTACTGGAAGGTTTCACCAATGAATGGTGTTATGATATTTGTTAATAAGAAGGGAAGCTCAGTCCCCGGTATATTGGTCCTTACAGGATATCCAAGAGAATTGACAATGTAGCTTATGAGTTGGAGCTACCACCAGAGTTAGCAGCGTGCAGTTCATCCAACGTTTCACATTTCTATGTTGAAGAAGTGTATGGGTGATCCTTCACTTATTCTACCTAATGTGAATGTTGGTATTAAGGACAACCTATCTTATGAGGATATACTTGTTCAGATTCTTGATCGTCAGGTTTGCAAGTTGAGAACCAAACAGGTTGCTTCAGTCGAGGTACTGCGGAGGAATCCATTTTTTAAGGAAACTACTTGGGAGGCTGAGGAGGATATGAAGAAGAAATACCCACATCTCTTTGCTTTCGGAGAAATTCCAAACTAAGGTATTAACTCTTTTCCTGGTACTTTTTAAGTTGAAATGCTAAGTTATGTTAATTTGCATGTTGGATGTTTGAGATGGGTGTTAGATGTTTCCATTCTCATTTCTATTTAGAGTGATGTCATTTTTGGACGAATGTTACCAAGAGGGAGATATTGTAACACCTCGGTCTTAGATTGAGATAAATTTAGAAAGAGCTAAATTGAAATTGGTACAGGTGAATCTTCAAATTATGAGTTTTGGGTCAATTTCTAATGACCATAACTTTCAGCACATGATGTGTTAGGTGGACCATGACGTATCAAATCGAAGGTCGTTGAGTTCTTTCCAATGCCATCGAGTTTGCTAAATTTCAAGTTCAGATGAAGGAGATATGCCCATTTGAGTGTAGTTTGTCTAGATAAGGCAATTCATCCATTTTAAGGAGAGGTATTTTTGTATTTTCCTTACCCTTACTAGCCTAGCTCATTTTTGTTAATATTTTAGGGTTCTACACTGATTGGAGTCAGTTTTAGAAATCTTGTTACACGCTTAAGGTTTTTTAGAAGAGTTCAAGAGGAGAGAAAGAAGAAAGTTTAAGCGTTCATTCGAGTTTGAGGATTTTCGCCAAAGAACTTAGTTCTTTCAAGGTACGTAAGATTTCATAGTGTTGGGTTTGTTCGCCCTCACGCCAATCATGTAAATTTGTATCCATGAATTCGTTCTTGAGGTTGATTTCGGAGTTCTTAAGTATTTGTTGAGTTAATTGATAATGGAGTATTTTTTTGAGTTCTTGAGGTGAGGGTTTTGCGAATGAGAGTTATTCTTGATAGATTTTTGTTTAGGTTTCGCTGAAAACATTGTGGGTTATGAAAATTAATGAATTCAAAATAACATCAAAATCAAGCATATCCAACACAATAAGGTTAGTCCGAGTGTCACACCCCTGGATAGTCATCAAACATGATCTGTACACCTGATCCACTACTAAAGACTCGCTTTCGTGGGTCAAAACACGTAATGGTGTTAAAAGAATCTTAGAACACAAACTCAATGAGGATATAAAATAAACACAGGCAAATGAGTATGTAGAACCCAAGTCAAATAATTTTTAGCTGGGCTAATGGCATATAAGAATCCTACTTGTGATGACACCGTTTGATGCCTTAGTCTCCGCTCTTGCTTAAGTTGCATATATGTGTCCCTATTTGCCTTTTGACTAAGCATGTCATCTAACCCTAATTATCCTTCATGAGGTCCTCCTCGAGCCCCCTGGTGACCATCCCTAAGATCCCTACCCCGAGCACCACTCTCAGCCAAAGGTGCTACCGCTAAAACTGGTTAAGTTATTGGTAGAGTAGGTGCAATCATCTCTCGCCAGGACACTCTCTAGACCAGTGGTCAAGCTCACCAAAATCATAACAACCCTGATATGCAAGGCTATTATAAAATCGACCACTATAACCTGAAGAACCCGAATGCAAGCCTCTCGACTCAGACATGAATCAAAATAACCCCACCCATCCTCTATGGTCTGGAGTGCATCTTGAACAAGTAGACTAGAGTGGCCCTGATATTGGTAGCACTAGCGGGGTCTTTCATAAGAGTCTCTTCCCCTAGACAGGAACCACTATAGCTATCCTGGTGATGAGCCTTCTTATCACGGCCCACTTGGGCCTCGCAGCGGAGCTCCCCCATAACATGGGTGTGATGAACAACATCGATCCAAGAAAGATCTTCTCGCGGAAGCAATAGACTCTTGATCCACACGGGAACTTCAAGAACAAATGAAGCAATGAAGAATGAACCCTCTCCTACTCTGTGGGTAGAATCGTGGTAGCATGCCTAAAAGGCTCATTTAATCTAGCCTCATACTCTGACACGATCACGGAGCCCTACTCCAACCTAGAAAACTAATCCCAGAGTTGATCTCCAATGCTCCTTGGTTTAAACCTGGCAAAAAATGCTTCTGAATACTTGGTCCAAGACGGAGGTAACCCAGCTAATCGACACTCCAAATATGAATGCCACCTCTGCTTGGCTAGTTCGTCAAGTTGATATGCAGTAAAGTATGTTCTTCTTAATTCTACTAACCCCAAAGTATACAATCTCTCTCTATAAGTCGCTAGAACCTTTGGGCATCCTCTCTTACAACCCATAAAACCTCGAAGGAGTCAATCTAAAAAACACTCTAAGCATCTTCTGCTCTTTAAACAAGATTGCTACTTGTGCAATAAATGGCTGAGCGAAGACGGTGTTGGTGGTACCTCAACCTGGTGAGCCACTACTGTCAACAAAGCATATGATGGTAACATGGCTAGAGCTGGGGCCTTCTGTATTTCCACTAGCACAACTAATAATTGGGAAATAACTACTTTTAATTCTGGTGCCATAGCTAGCCCGGGTGGTGGTTGGGTTGGTCAACCCCATCAAGTGCTGAATAATAAGAGCTAGTTGAGGCTCCACAACTTGATCAAACTTCCCATCTTTGACTCGCTCTTGACATGGTGTTGCAGCTCGCACATGACCTCAGAGTCACCCTTTGCCCCTAGCTGGGACTCTATCAACTGGTCGGGAATGTCATCCCTGGGCGCTACACCGAGTATGCCAGCCATCATGTGAAATAGTGAAATAAGAAAGATTTTAGAAATCGATTGACACAATCAACACATGATAAATGATCAAAAGAAAGATTCTTCCTAAAATATGTCATATAGCCTCCTGAAGATAGGATACATCATCTCCACACTGATCCACATGACTCTACTAGACATTAAACTTTGTAACAATGACACTGGTGAACTTGAATTTGATACAAACTTTTTCACGATCCGAAAACTCGATTCATGATGGCACCTACCATAACCCACCAGTAGGTAAGTCAACCCATATCCCAAAACAATAAGTAACGAGCATATTAGGTGGAACCTTAAAACAACATAAAGATATATAACATCACATGAAATAACAACAGAAATGGGGAATGACATAAATATATATAAAACAATAAGATCCAATCTGATAATTTGGTGGACGATGGTATAAAGCCACTAAAAGAGTACGACTTACAAAATAACAAAATAAGTACAAACTTGTCTAGGATACAAAAGACTAGCCAAAACTATACACAGACAAAGATGGGTCAAACTAAGACGCCACCAACTCACCCTCTATATTCGGAAGCCCCCACTACTACACAAATTTCAATGATATCGACTGGCACTTGGATCTATGTCAAGAAAATATATTTAGAGCATAGCATGAGTACCAAAATAATAAGTAACCAATAGGCACCATATGCCAACTAAGCTTGGAAAATGAAGACACAATGGGAAACGAGAAAATAAATGGTAGCTAAGGATCATATGAACATAATAATAACTAAAAGTCTAACTATATGCCTCGATAATCTAGCAGGAATCGAGCGAGAAAGTAAAGTAGCTACCTATAACCTAACTAGACCCCATAAGGTATACTCGTGTGTAAAGAAAAGGTAAATAACATTAACGGACCCCCATAAGCCCAATGAGTGCATATAATCACTAATGAGATCCCTATTTACAGCTAAGTATAACCCAGAACTGAAACTATCGATCCTAGATTGAAATTGTAGTAGAAAGTACGTCCGGATCTCAAATCATGGCTAGTAAAAATGTGTGCGGGCCTTGAACTGCAACTAATAATAATGCGTATAGATCCCAAACCGTGACTAGTAGAAATAAATAAAGACCTCGAACTGTGGGTAGAAGAAATGCGCACAGACCTCATATCATGGCTTGTAGAAAAGTACACGAACCTCGAACCACAGTTGGTAGGCTTTGCATGAATTTATAATCGCATGTCCATTGTTGTGTGAGAATAAACCATAGAACGAAATCTATTTTAGGGTCACAATAGACCCAGTCCATCTCGAAACCCATGACCCAATTTGATATAACTATGAAGGCCCGATCTTACAACTGGAACACATCAAGGTTGTAACATAAGGAAATTATGGATGAAAGTCATATAAGAGCGGAGCTGGCGTCAAGCTAAGGATTCATACTACCAGACTCAAGTCTGCTACATTTGTCTACAAGGAGCTAGAACCGTTCGAAATGATGTCGGAGGATTTCCAAGGCATAATGGTTTCATAAAGCAACTCTAAGGAAATCAC
Organism: Solanum tuberosum; assembly: GCF_000226075.1. Classification (NCBI taxonomy): domain Eukaryota; kingdom Viridiplantae; phylum Streptophyta; class Magnoliopsida; order Solanales; family Solanaceae; genus Solanum; species Solanum tuberosum. Next base: position 471,037 of record NW_006239159.1, read on the forward strand.
TAGCCTACGCCTAGGTTAAGGCCAAAAGGATAAGTTACAATAATCAAAAGCACATGGAAAAAGATACAATATGGAATGATAAAATAATCAAACACACGGTAGACATGCTTACATACCCCGAAATAGTCCAAAAGAAAGACTAAGGCAGTATTAAAAATGAAACATGCTAAGAAGTAAGAACCCTCTCAAAACTAGCTAAACATCATGTAAATACAAAGCGTAAGCTCAATAAAAGATCGGTAAGACATAACCTATCTCAAAGCTAATCTTACGTGCCTCAAAATCTAATTTGAAATAATTAAGGACAGAACTAAAAATGAGCTGAAAATTGCATTGTCGGACCAGAAAAAGAAATTCCAAAATTTACTCCATCTAGGTTTCGTTCAGCTCAAGGAACACGTATCTCGAAAATGGGCACAATCCAAGTTGTACACCAGGTTGAAACAAGTCATTCATCAAATGATCAAGAACTCTTAAATTATGGACTTAAGAAGAGACTCGAAGGAAACTTATTAGTTTTAAACGTACAATCAATGAGCCCAACAAGGTTCCAACACCACTCCCAACTCCAAGCAATAATTTCCTCAAGAATTTTCTAGAAATAAAGCTTTCTATGTCCCAACATGAGAATGAAATGAAGAGGGAACTTCAGTGATTTAGTCACTTTAAATGTCGCTCTAGTGACCCTAATGTAGCAAGTGAGACATCGTTGAAGCAAAAAATGGGCTGATCGTGTGAAGGTCAACGAGATGACTAGCTCCATAGGAGCGTCTAAGGCCTCACATGTGCGACCAAGGCACGCAGGATTAAAGGACATTGATGTGACCAGCTTCGTAAGAGCGGCCTGCTACCTGTAGGATTGAGCCTAGGCTTCGCAGGATCGGCTGCCCTAGTAGCTTGTGCTTCAGCTTTTGGGATAATAATCCCAAGTCCCCGTTGGACCTTCAAAATTAGCTCAGGTCCTGCCAATGCAAACCGATTATGCTATCCAATCAGAGACGATATTTTGGACACAATGGAATTGTAGAAATTTTCAACGGAGGTTGCTCGATGAAAAGTGGGTTCCACACTCAAGCTCCATTTCAGTTATAAACCACAAGGTTGCTCCAAATGAGTTTGAAAGCCTCGAGACCTAACCCAATTTTTCATTTAGATCAAACTCAATGTTTTCCAGCTAATAGAACCATCAAAATTGCATTCTAAGGTCGTTTACTTGAAGTTTTGATCATGTTTTAAAAGCTTCAAAATACAAAAATTCACATGAAAAATAAACGAATGACCAAGTGATTGAACTGTCATTCTCAACAAGTCATAAAATGACTTGGAATCACTATAAAAAAGCTCTAAAGGTAAAAAATATTGCAAACTAAAGAAAATGACCTAGAAGGTGACTTTGTGATGGCTTTCTCTAAGGCAATGTAATGTACCAACGGTAACCAAACAGAAGCTACTACTGCTAGATTTGGTGCTAATTTGTGTGTGGAAAAGGAAATTAGCAATTTCACGGTCAAAATGGATTCTTTGGTAATTACTAACATGTGTGCTGAAAAATAGAATAGGGCCAAAAGTACCCCTCAACCAAGTGAATTGGTACAAAGTTACCCTTCTTCTACCTTTCGGACCTAAAATGCCCTCGACGTCAACTTTTTGGCTCTATTTTACCCTCATCTTTAACGGACTAAATAATAACCTCAATTAACAAATTTATTAATGACGTGTCACTATCCAATTTGACTACCCTAAAAATTAATTAAAATAATTAAAAAGACCAAACCTACCTGCTCCACCCAAAAGCCTCACCCGTAAAAATCCCCAAATCTTTTAACCCAGTCCATCATCTATAAAACTTTTTAACCTAACTAAAACATATGCTCATATCCTCTCTTCTTCATCGATCAAAGCTCTGTTGAACTCAATTTTTCTAGCCAACAATTTGAAGTTGCTACTCTTCGTGCAGTGCATAAGTAATATCCTCACACACTCAAGTAGGAATTTTTGAAGGTTTTGAAGATGCTTTAGATAACTCGTTTGGTGAAGTTCCTAGAGTACAATGTATTTGGAACCAATATGTCCAATGCTTACCCCAAGATAGGAAAAGAGATATTGTTGAGGATTTAATGGTTGACTCATATCTTGAAGTCGGTGGCTGTGTGCCTGGTCAACTCTCAAGGCCCCTTGAGGATTCGTTCCGCATCATCTCTTTCTCAAAGTCACTTGATCATTCCATCGAGTTCAGTAGTGCATAATTTTCTGATATTGCTGGAGGATCAACTAATGAGGAAGGTGATAGGAAGGGAAAATCACTGGTCCTAAAAAACAACGCTCCACAATGCCATGTAAATGGCTGGATTTTTGAGGTTGAACATTAGTAGTTGTTGTTTCTGAATTTCTAAAAAGATTTATCAATATTGTGGCTTGTGAATTGAGATCATGTATCTGGAATTTGTCCATCTATAACTATGCTTTCAATTTTAATTTATATTGTGTTCATTTTTTGCTTATTGATGCTTACTGTTTTTCTTGCTTAATGGTATTGATGTTGTTTGTACAATTTTGCAGGTAGGACAATCGAGGATGTCTTTATTTTATAATTTGAATTTTCACTAGTATATTTTAGGATCTTTAGCTCATGCACTGCACCAAGAGTAGCAACTTCAAATTGTTGGCCGGAAAGATTGAGTTCAACAGAGCTTTGATCAATGAAGAAGAAATATAGGTTTTGGGAATGATGGGTTAAGTTAAAAGATTTAAGATTCTTACGGGTGGGGTTTTTGGGTGGACCGGGTGAGTTTGATTTTTTAATTATTTTAATTAATTGTTAGGGCAGCAAATAGGATAGTGACACATCATTAATGAATTTGTTAATTGAGGTTATGATTTAGTCCATTAAAGATGAGGGCAAAATAGAGTCAAAAGATTGACGTTGAGGGAATTTTAGGCCCGAAAGGTAGAATAAGGGTAATTTTGTACCAATTCGCATAATTGGGTGATATTTTAGATCTTTTTCCAAATAACTTTTGAAATGTTCTTGCTCTTTAGAAACACAGTTTGGTTATACATCTTTCTGGTGCTTGTTACATTTTCCGATAATTAACTATATGAAATGTAACTGCAATTAGTTGAAGCCATAAAACACAAAAAAGATGAACAATAAAGAAAACAAAGATATAACTAGTAGTTGCTTTATTTGAGAGGAATAACCAACAATAAAGAAAACAAAGTCACATAATTGCATTCAATTTTCCTCGCATTAGAGAGCAAATGGTTCTCTCATGAATATTTCCTGATGGCTAAAATGACGAGGGTAAAGGGTAGAAATTGGGTTTGTTGGGTCTTAACAATTGGGTCGGTTTAAAAATTGAGTCAAGTAGAATATTTAATTAGAGAATAAATTTTTAATTAAGATAAACTATATGCATGTAAGCGTCACATAGGATAATAAAAAGTAGGGACATGAGAATTAAAAAAAAAGTAATTTTTAAGTCAAAAATAAAAAGTCAAGTTGAAATGACTTTTAAGTAAAAAAAAAAAGTAGGGCGAGACCTACTTTTGATTTTTGACTTATTTTAAGTCATTTTTTACTTTGACAAACACTTCCTAACTTATTTTAAGTCATTTTCGACTTATTTAAGTTAATTTTTATATTTGTCAAACGCTTTCAAAAGTCAAAAACTGACTTAAAAGTAGATTTGACCAACTTTTAAGCCAATCTAAACACCCTCTTAGCAGCCCAAAGGCAAATATGTATCCAAAGTTGGATGGTAAAGACAAATATATCAGAAAATATGACCTGGGGTAAATATAACCCTTTTCTAAGAGTACAAGGGCAAATATGACCCTTTTCCTTGTATTTTTCTTTACCATGATTATGAAAAATGATTTCGCTAATTGTACTTAGGGTTTTTTTTTTAGTTATTTGGTTTTGTGACATGTCATATTATATACGACAAAGGGTCAAATATGCCCCTGTACCTTCAAAAAATTAGTTTTAATATATACCCTTTATTATACTATTGGATCATATATACCCCTACCGTTATACTATGGAGCATATATATCCTTATTTTGGACGGAATGTCACGTGGTTGTACAACATTTAAAAGACTCATCTCCAATATTTTGACCCGCTGCACTTGCTCTTTTATCTGATACCCGACTCAAAGTCCAAACCCATTACATAAACTGAAGCTCTGTAATAAGCAAAACTTGGAGGGGGTGACCTCTTCATCAGCCATAGTTGATGCTACCACTAAGAGTCTTCAAATTCTGATTTGGTGCCTATGACCTCTTCTTCACCCACGAATTTTTCGGCTTCTTCACGAAAATGTTTGAGGTTCCAACAATATGTAAATTGAAAAATTTAGAAATTCACTTGGATCAATCAAGACACGAATCTCATTTTTAATTCCCATTGAAAAATAGCAAGAAAATTTTTATTGTCACTCTCAAAAATTCCAAAGAAATAATTACAGGGTGCTAGTCTTTATTTTACTTTCGGGGTCAAGAGACAGAGTATAGACAATGCTTTTAGTTCAATATACTTTGTGGGTGTGTTTAATTTCCAGTCTTTTCATCAATACCAAAAGACTTCGTCAACCCCTAATTTCCTTTCTCTTTCTATTTCTTCTCTAACATTAATTTACAAAGAGAAGTTAATTAAAAGTGAGATTTTGATGACTTGTAAGGGTGGTTGCAACTATTTTCTAGTTAGTTTATTTTATTGTTGGGAGTGTATTTTATTTTGAGGGAAGTTTTAAAAAATTATTTTGTTGCTTGAATGGAGTCTAATGGTGGTGGAAATGGAGAAGTTGATGTTCCCATGGATATTGCTTGAATGGAGTCTGATGTTGTTGGAGTAAATGAAAGTTGTGATACAGAGCTTCAATTTATGTTGAATGGAGTTATGAAATAAGGCTGTATTCGTAGGGATTTTTTTGATGGGGTTGAGCTTTGGATCGGGTAATGGATAAAAGAGCAAGTGAAGCGGGTCAAAAAATGGGAATGAGTTTTTAAGATCCTATGCAGCCATGTGGCATTCCATCCAAAATAAGGGTTCCATAGTATAACGGTAAGGACATATATAATCCAATAGTATAACAAAGGGTATCATATTTGAAAGTACAAGGGTATGTTTGACCATTTTTCGTATTATATATACCTACTATGCGAAGCAGTTCCGTTGTTAAAGGAGGGTTTATTTATTTTAATCGGTTGGGTTATGTTAATTTGGGGCGGGTGTAGTTAATTTGGATTGGGTATAATTAGAAATGAGTGGGTTTGCTAATTAATTTAAGTAGTTTAAAATATAACCAATAGATAGTCGTCATGTATTTAATTTTTTTCCAAAAATTAATTAAATAATCATATGTTACAAAAGTGGTCAATATTGGACCGAAAAATGATTGGGAGGGGTATTTGGGAGCCAATAGATGAACAGTACGACATAAGATAATTTTATACTATTTTCAATAATTCAAGGACATTTTACGACCTTTTTTATATATTTTTTCACAGAGAAGGAGATTAAATAGACTACTCTTCTCTACTCTTTTTTGTGAAGCATTTATGATGTAATCTATTGATTAGGGATATGGTCCAAATATTCCGGGTAACAATTGTAACTTTTTGAATTAATTGATTAAAGGGCCAAGCCTAACCCAAAAGAAAAAAAAAAGGATAGATTGAAATGAAGGCAGTTGCTTTCACAATCAATATGTACATTAATTGTCTTGCCTTATATATATCATATTAATTCAAGTATATGGTAGTTGGGCTTTTACAAAACATCAATAACTTCACGTGATTTCATCAACTTCCCTTTTATTGTCTTTTCTTTATTTATTGTAGGGCATGTAAGTGGAATAGAGAGGTGGGGGGTTTGGTTCGTATAGGGATATTCTGATATTAAAGTTGTTCATAGGCACTAAGCAGAAACATTGTTTTAAACTCAAATCATGCATACACACATATATATATACATATACTTCATCCATTCAATAATAGTTGTCCAATATATATACTATTTTGAGATGTCCAACAATACTTATCCACTTTATGAAATCAATGGATAATTTTACACTTACTGTTTAATTTATCTTTACCATTAATTAAATACTCATTTCGTTATTACATTTTTCAAAATATTATATTTAGTATATTTAAAGAGCGATATAGTAAAATTACCCTTATAGTTATAATTTCTTAAGAAGTATGCAAAGTCAGTAATGGACAAGTATTATTGAAAAGATGGAGTGTGTGTAAATATATATATATATATATTTACAAAATAATGTATTGTGGATGTCCAGTACATCAAGAAGTTACTTCGTTACTTTCCTCCATTATGAAGATAACCATAACCTCCATAACCTTCACCTTTATAACCATTTTTCTTGTAGCCTTTCACTTCCATAACCTCCCCATTGTATTCATGTTAATGTCATATTTATTACTAACCTTTTGTATGCCTCTATTTTACACTATAAATAGAGGCATAAGGGTTCATACTGTATACACTTGAAGACTTGGAATATTGTTATAAAATAATATAGTGTGGATGTCCACTACATCAAAAAGTTATTCCATTACTTTCCTCCATTATGAAGATAACCATAATTTCCATAACCTCCACATTTATAACCATTTTTCTTGTAACCTTTCACTTCCATAACCTCCCCATTATATTCAAGTTAATTTCATGTTTATGACTAACCTTTTGTATGTCTCTATGTTACACTATACATAGAGGCGTAAGGGTTCATATTGTATACACTTGAAGACTTGGAATAATAAGAAAAAACTCTCATCTCTTGTCTCCCTATTTTTATTGTTTTCATCTTCTATATTTCTTGTCTTATTTTGTCTTTAGGTTTACAACACGTTATCAGCACGAGTTGCTCATTCTCCGTCAAGAATCAATGGTAGGTATTTCTTGATTTTTATGAATTATCCTAGTAATTCTTCGGTTGTAAGGTATACTTCATATCCTATATATTATTTGTACTCACAAAGCTTGTTTTGTTTTTATTTTAAAATGGTTAGTAAATTATGATAATCTTCATAACAATATTAACATGGACTATTAAAATATTTTAATTTATTTTAAGTTAGGACTTTTATATGGTTCCAACATGTTGTTCTAATTAATTAGTTTTGTTCATTTTCATTCAATTTTAAGTCAAATTCAGATTATATTTATGGTATTCAATATTATTTTTTGGTAATGCATTTGGTTTATTAAGACATTGGTTGAGGGTACGACGGTGAATTCAGGTTTCACCGCACCAAGTGGGTAAGACATCGAGTTAAAGTCTCGGTGCACCATGATAATAAGAAGTTGGGTTCAAGTCCCATTGATTTATGACCAAATTAAAGGCGTCTTTATATGGGTAAGACATTGGGTTTAAGTCCTAATTCACTATAGTGATGATATGATGATGACTAACAGAAAGTATTATACTTTTGACTGAAAGTCATGAAATTTACCCAATTAATTTGCTTCATTCTCTTATGTGAATGTGGTAGCAGTGAATAATATGTCTGAAAAATGACAAGTGGTTGAATATATGAATATGGGTATGGTAAAATGTGAACGGTCATCATTGTGGTAATTAAAAGGAAGAACATTATGGGTTCTTAAGATGGTCCTCAAATGTGAAGGTAATTGTGTCCATCAAAGTGGTATTAAAGGTTATTGGGTACATTGTTTCTTAAGATGGTCCTTCAAATGTGAAGGTAATTTTGTCCATTAAAGTGGTATGAAAGGTTATTGGACACATTGTCTCTTAAGATGCTCCTTCAAATGTGAAGGTAATTTTTATCCATCAAAGTAGTATAAAAAGTTATTGGCACATTGTTGTTGGTGCAACCCAAATTTGAAAAGTTTTGTAAATCCTCCATCAAAATAAAGGAATACAAAGTGGTAGTACATTTGGTACATTTGATCTCTTAAAATGATGTTGAGGTGAGTCACATAAATTTAATAATGTCAGAGCATGACAATGAGTTTCTGATAAAAACTTATGGAGCATGTACAAATGGTTATGGTAGTTCATGTCTTGTTGGATAAATGTCATATCTCACCTCTACGGGAAGTTTGAGAGATTGAAAATAAATATTTTGACATAAATGGTCATTTAGTCATATACTTTAAGTACTACACATTTATTGTGATATGTTAAATTATGAACTATTGAAGGACAAAAGAAACAAATAATTCTTTCCTATAAAGGTTGTGGCCATGACCAAAATAAATATTGTTGTGTGACAACACAAATTTGTCATTGGTTGTCAAGAAATAAGTCTTGTATGTGCTAATTTTAACCATGACAATAATAATAATTTTCTCCTTGAAGGAGATGGTCACTATAAGAATGGCGTTGTGAAATTTGTGGTAGTACACAAAATTAATTGAGAGTTTCGAAAGGGCTAATTTGTTACTATCTGGAGGAATGAATTTTTTCATAATATTGGGGTTGTAGTAAGTCTCAAAAGAAACTTTAAGTTTCGGAAGAATTGAAAAGAAAAATATATATTATATTGAGACTATAAATTATGGAAAGATTTAATATCTTCAAATTACTACAACCCAAGTGGGTTATAAATATTACGTATAAGATTACCCATTTTTTCTCGTTGTTTGTTGTATACAAATATGGGCATGATGATGGAATCACATGCAAAAGTAAACTAGAAGTTTACTAGAATAAATATCAGTTGGCATAACCGGTTGGCCATTCCAGTTCAAAGTGATGCAAAAGAAGTTGAGAATTCACGTGGCTATATGTTTGAAGAAATAAAAGATTCTTTAAGATTCTCTTTTGTTGCTTGTTGTCATGACAAAATGATATCTGTATCAACTAAGGTTGAGATTGTATCCCCTGAAATTATTTGGAACATATAGAAAGGTGAATATGGGCCCGTTCACCTGCCATGTGGACCGTTCACTATTATGATTTAATAGATGCATCTATGGTATTACAACATTGCTTTCATCTTCTATATTTCTTGTCTTATTTTGTCTTTAGTTTTACAACATATATATATTATTTCGGTAAATAAATAAGCAACATCATAATATTAAGAAATACTAGTTCAGGGAATTGGAATTAAATGAAATGTAACGATGCAGAACAATACAATCTATTCAAACATTGTATTTATTAAAATAAAACAATACAGTACAACACTATACAATATAATACGATACATCATGAAACAATACGTAACAACCACCCAAACAAAGTGTAAATAAACAACATCATAATATTAAGAAATACAAATTCAGGTTATTGAAATGAAATGAAAAGTAAATTACACATACAAAAATAAATAAATAAATTTTAAAGATGAGAAGATGGACCAGCAATGTCAATGACAAAACGGTACTTAACATCATTTTTAGCAAGCCTTTCAAGTCCTTCATTAATTTGATCAGTAGTGATAATCTCTATATCACTCAATATGTTATGTTTTCCACATAAGTCCATCATTTCTTGTGTCTCTTCTATACTTCCTATCATGCTTCCTTTCACTGTTCTTTTTCCAAATATCATAGGGAAAGCGGGCAAATCAATTGGCTTATCTGGTGCTCCAACAATCACTAGAGTTCCATTCACTTTTAAGAGCTCTAAGTAACTCCCAAGTGAGTGTTTGGCTGACACTGTATCCAAAATAAAGTCTAGGGTTCTTTTCTTTTCCTGAAATTAAAATGCAAAAATATTCTTTTATACTATGGAAATTATTACTCACTCGATTTAAAAAAGAATGACCAGGTTTGACTTGGCACGAAATTTAAGAGAATAAAGAAAACTTTTCAATCTTATAGTCCTGAATTAAAGTTATGTTAAATATACAAAAATCTCCTTTAATCTTGTGGCCTGAAACATGTCACGTGGAAAGTTGAAATTAAAAGGCATAATTGATAAACATGACCGTTACCTTGGCTTCAGCGGAAAACTATATATGCCCTCCAACTTTGAGTCTGCACAAGTAGACACTTAGAATTGTATAAAATTGAACAAATAGACATGCGTGTCCTACATGACATAATACACGTAAGACATAAAATTGCCATGTAGGGTGCCATGTAGGACGAATGTCTATTGATTCAATTTTATATAAGTTTAAGTGTCTACTTGTGCACAACCAAAGTTAAAGGTCATACTTGTCAGCTAACACCAAGTTAAGGGTCATGTTTATGTATTCTGCCAAATTAAAATGTTACCAAAAAAAGAAACGAGGTCATTCTTTTTTAAACAGACTAAAAAGGAAAGCATATCATTATTTTTGAAACGGAGGGAGTAAATTAACTATTGGAATGGAAAAGATATGGTATTAGGAAGGTGATGAGCACAAACCAGCATTTGTTTGGGATTAGTGCTTATTATAAAATCATCAGCACCTAAGTTGTCTTTGGCTTCTTGTTCTTTGATTGGAGAGGTGCTAATGACAGTCACATGATGTCCAAATGCTTTTCCAAATTTGACAGCTACATGTCCAAGTCCACCAAGACCTATTATTCCTATTTTTTTACCTTTTGTATCCACCAAATTATTGTCTTTCAAAGGAGTAAAAACTGTTATTCCTGCACATAATAATGGTGCTGCTCTGTCCATTGCCATGTTATCTGGTATACGTACCACGTACCTTCATGTTAACAAAAAAAAGAAGAGTAGATATTTAGAAAATTTGAGGTTTTTTTTTTTCTCTATTTTCTTTTCGATGTAAGGTACCTACATTTGAATTTGCACGAAAAGTTCTGTATTGAGAGGGTAAAGCACCCCCTAACAAAAGGTGACTGCGTACCATGACGCACTTAAACCCGATATCTCTCGTTAATACATAAAATGTACCCACCCTGAAGATATGAGTGTATTGTTTTTTATTGTCTTGCTTCTCCTAGCCCAAATTTTAGTAGTTTTTATTAATGAAAAAGCAAATATGAGTGTACTGTTTCAATACAAAAGACACTCTTTTGTTGAAAATGTTTGTTGCATTGTAACATTCCAAATTTACTTTTTTTTTAGTAGATGCAAATTTAATATTCATATATTTTTAGGGGATCTTTAAATTTACACAGGAGTTTGGAATACTATTGGTACACTCATTACTAAATTTTTTAATAGATGCACATGATCTAATATTTATATATACTTTCAGGGAACCTTCAGCTTTATATATAACGTTGATGGGTTTGGAATACTCTTGGTAATATTTTAAAGACATTAAGTTAAAGATCTTTCAAAATATGTGTACAAAATCTGCATCTTATTTTTTCAGAAAAAAATACTACTCTCTCCGTTTCATAAAGAATGACTTCCTTTTCTTTTTAGTCGGTAATATTTTAAAGACATTAAATTAAAGATCTTTCAAAATATGTGTACAAAATCTGCTTCTTATTTTTTCAGAAAAAAATACTACTCCCTTCGTTTCACAAAGAATGACTTCCTTTCCTTTTTAGTCAGTTTCAAAAAAATGACCTCTTTCCTTTTTTGGTAACATTTTACTTTTTGCTTTCCACGTGGCATGTTTAAGACCACAAGATTAAGGGCAATTTTGTACATTTGACATAACTTTAATTTAGGACCACAAGATTCAAAAGTCTTCTTTAATTTCTTAAACTTCATACCAAGTCAAACCAGACCAATCTTTTTGAAACGGAGGGAGTAGTAACAACTACCAATAAAGTATGAGGGGAAAAAAAGATATAATTATTGAGTATTTAATTTTTAAACTTCCTTTGTTTCACATGACACATTCTTTACTGGTTAGTTCCAAAATAAAATAAAAATAACACCTTGTTGTTTGGCTATCTAAACTTTCACCTTGTTGGTGAGTGTTCGATGGTCAGACAAACATTTATGACTTGTTTTATATCATAAGTTTCAAAATTCATTTTTTCATTCTTAGACTTTGTGGCAAACCAACGAACATTCATAAATCGGAACAAAGGGAATAATAGATAAAAAAGGAAAAAGAGAATGTTAGTAGTACCTATGATCAGCAACAAGCATTTTTGAGTAGCCACCATAAGTAATGCTACCATCCCAAAAGATGCCATTGTAAGTGAATTCTACTTGGTCACAGTAGTTCTCTTGAGACTCCTCGCAATACTCACATTTCAAACATGTTGCGGCCAAGCAACCTACCCCTACTCTGTCTCCCATCTTGAATTTACTCACATTGCTACCCACCTTTGTTATAATCCCAGTAATTTCATGCCTACAACACAAAAAAAAAGAGCTATCAGGTTAGTGGACAAAATATTCCGCATTCACCTAGGGTCTAGGGAAGAATCACATTCCACAAAAGTATTGTGATATAGATAACTTATCTTTGACGCAAGCATTAATAACAGGTGATTACACTACTCGAATCCATAATATAATATAAAGTCACATGCATGGTTAGGCTCCTTCATATCTCATCTCAATGCTTCTAATTGTTTAATTTATATAAAATTTTGCATGATATCCTCTGTGCTCATAACATTATCTATGATGATATAGGTTAAAGATTATACAATAACAATAACATACTCCGTGTAGTTTCATATATGGGATCTTAGGAGGATTGAGTGTATGTGAAACTTTATATCTATCTCGTGAAAGCTAGAGAAATTATTTTCAAAAGACCATTGCACTGCACCTAAAGTGATCTTTAACGACGATAGCTTAATTGCCACTAAGTATGGTTCTTAGAGACAATTATTACTAGTAACAATTACATTTTAGCGCTCTTTGTAAATGCCGCTAAAGTCAGAAGCGATATTGAATCTAATGACAATTAACTAATAGTGGTAAAGATTTTAGTATCCTTTATTAATGTGCATATTTATTACTACTAAATGTTGCTTTTGTTATGACGTTGGCTCTAGTAACACACCAGTTTAGATCACACATATCTCATGAAAAATAAAGAAGAAGATAAAATCATATACACAACATGTAAAATCTAGGAAAATTGATGCCTCATTTTCCCTTTGTAACATGCATAAAGACATAAAGATAGATAGGTACCTACCCAGGCACAACAGGGTACTTAGTAATGCCCCAGTCATCCTTGACATGATGAATATCCGTATGACAGATTCCACAATACAAGATCTCAATGGTCACATCATTCTCACCATTTTCTCTACCAAATATAAAAGTAAACAAGAAAATAGATTAGCATAATTTGTTTTGGACCTATATGCAACAAAGCTAGTGAATATTATGTACCTTCTCTTGAAGTTAAAAGGTGTGATTTTTCCAGAAGAATCATGAGCTGCCCAACCAGCAACAGTTTGTGTGTGATTAGGTGTTGCTTGAGCCATTCTTCTGTCTTAAAGATCTAGAAAGATGAGTGAGTATGGGAATAAGTGAAAAGGCTACCCTTTAAGTAGAAACAGAAAGCAACAAGAAACATTATTGAATGTTATCTGGTTGGCGGTGGGTAGCTTGAAATTTAAGGCAAACGTGATACAGGTCTAGCTAATATATTTATATCTAAGGTGATGTTAGGTAAGAAAATGTTTCCTAGAGAATGATGCCTAATATAAAAGTTGAAACTACAAACAATCTCTTCAATATTCAGTATTCTTCTGATCCTTTTTACTTGTCCAATTGGGCCTCCTGAAATCGTTTGCCTACTCAATTTGCATTGGCTACTGAATTTGTATTGCCTACTAATTGCATATGGTCTACTATATTGCATTTGACCTACAAATCGCATTGCCTACTAATTGTATTCGGCCTACTGAAGTTGCATTGCCTGCTGAAATTGTTTGCCTATTATATTGCATTTGGCCTACTAATTGCATTTGCCCTACTATATTGTATTGTTCACTAATTCGCATGGCCTAAAAAAATATTAATTAATAATAATAATAATATAAAGTCGCATTGTCATGTGGCCAAACTTCATAGAACATATAAAATACCTTCATCTATAAGCTTACTTTAGTCATGAACATTACTTTCATAAAACATGCATAATTTCCATAAATCATAGTTCATAGTTCATAAGCTTTGTCATGTATTCATAGTAAAATAATAATAATCATGGATCATGCATGGGTTCTTTTGAATTCAAATAAAAAACATGTAATTACTTCAATTCATGCATTAAAAGATAGAAAACAATCAATTGAATCAACATTGAGAAGAACCTTGAATAAAATCCTAACTTTGAATTGAAAATTAAACTTGTAAAATTGGAAGATCTTGGGACCTCTATGGAGGAAATGACTCCATAGGTGAATACTAACATACCTTAGTGATCGAGTCGCAATAGCTATGGTGAATTAGAGATCTTGAACTGAAACCCTAGCTTCTTCTTCCTTAGATTTAGAGAGAACTTTGGGGATGAACTTGGAGGGATTTATGAAGGAGAATAATATAGAATGAATAGTTTTAGGACTTAAATCACTTATAAAGGGCTTAAATAGGGATTAAAACGACATAGCTTATGTATTAAACTCATAGGGAAAGACTAAAATAGTCCTGACTTAAAAAGTTGACCGGTGACTTATATGGAAGCCTTCACGGGCTATTTAAAGCTTGATGGTCCGTGAAGGGAGTCGTACAGATGGGCCAGATTTAGGGTTTCCTTAAACTGCCAACCCACTTCCCCTAAATGGACCATTTAGGCAACCGTGGAGGGTTTACAGTTGATCTAAGGCCTGAGGACCTGCCTGTTCAACCCATTGTATCTTTCCCAAATTGCAAAGTGTTACATTAGCCCTTTCACCATCTTCACTTCATCAACTTATAGGGAGTTATTCTATTAAGTTGAAGCCGTCAAATTACTTAGTTCAGAGGACTCAAGTCCTTCAATTAATGAAAGTTTTGAAGATTGATGAAATTATCGAAGGAAAACCTCCATCTGCTAACATATTAGATGAGAAAGCTGAACCAAGTCCTAACTCCCTGTTCACTGCTTGGGTGGAACGTGGCGTTTTAGTTCGGAGTTGGCTTACTGGAACAATGGCAGAAGAGTCAATGTTCCTCATCATAAGATGTACTACGACAAAACAAATATGGCCTTATCTTGAAGATACTTATCTATAACAAAGTAAGTATAACGGGTTTTAATTGAAGTAACAACTTCAGAGCATGAAGCTAGGAACAAAATCCATTGATGAATACATAAAGGAATTTAAAGGAATTTGTGATACCTCATGGCTACACACAAACCTTTAGACGAAGGTAACAAAGTTGTTAATTTTGCGAGAGGTCTTCAAAGCAAATATAAAACCCTTCAAGCTGTTATGCTAAGTAAGGCTCCTTATCCCACATTTCATCAATTTTTAATGGTGTTAGGGGACTCGAATTGAGAGAGTATGGAGATGAGCAAGAAATATCAACTTTGATTGATCCAGCCATGGGCTTCGTGACTAAAAATTCATAAGGACGAGGGCGTCACAATCATTATCGTGGATGAGGACAACAAAGGGGAAGATGAGGACAGTCATACAATCACAAACAATATAATACAACTCAATATAGAGGAAATCAGCAAAAAGAGTCCTAAATCTAACCCATGTATGATTACCGGAAGGAACAATCATACAACACTATTGTTTTTACAGTTGGGATTACTCCTATCAATCACTACAACCAGAAGAAGTTCCTAGGGACTTGCTTCAATAACGATTACCAATCACAAGGAAGATAACTTTTACATGGATTCAGGTGCTACCAATCACATGGTCTAATCTACAGGTAATCTTGAAAAATCTTCTCCATTTAAAGGAACAAATTTTGTTACACCTCGGATTTGATAAAATAGAAAAATGTAGCTTTCTAGGACCTGGTGCATGAACCACGGAAGCCATCGACGGTTCGTGGTCTCACACACGGTTCGTAGGTGGTGTTCGTCATTGGGCACCAAATGTTTATGGTCTCTGACCCCACCCACGGTCGACCAGGACGGTCCGTGGTTGGACCTACAGACCATAGGTGAGGGTCAACAGCCAGTTAGAGGGAAATTATTCTTGGGTCAACTTCAAACGGTCATAACTTTTAGCACAAACTGAAGTAGATGGTCCATGACCTATCAAATGAAAGATAATTGAATTCTCTTTCCAACGCCACCAAGTTTGCTAAAATCCCATCTCCGAGTAAAAATTTATGCTTGTTTTAGTAAAGCCCTGTCAGGCAGAGCTTGATCGACGACCCCTACCGACGGTTGGTATGTCAAACGACGGACCGTAAGTCCTGTAGTAGGTGACACTTATCATATTTAAGTCAGGGTCGTTTTGGTCCTTTTTTCCCTAGGTGTTGGACACTTAAACTATGTCATTTGATGCCTAAACTACGTCATTTTACTCAATTTAAGGCTAATAACTTAGTTAGACATACCCAGAACCCTCATTCACCTAAAATCATCCAAACTTAGAGCAAAAAGGAGAAGAAAGAGGTGCCAGTTTCCCAAGAACAATCAGAAGGTTTGCTTCAAGTTTCAGCCTTGAAATTGAAGGATTTCCTCATAGATTTCGTCATCAGGTATGTGGAATTTCACTAGTGGGTTCCTTTCATCCACTAGGTCCCTAGAATTTAGTCAGTTCCTTGATTCTCCATATCTTGTTTAGACCTAGGATTTCTAAAACCTTAGAATTTTGTTGTGATTTAGTTGTTGTAGTATCCTTAATCGAAATAAGTTGTGTCTTGGAAAGTTTGCTTAATTCCTTTTATGAAATTCAGAACCATAGTTTGTATAATTTCTCTTAGTTCACGAATTATACTTGCTGGGTCAGTTAAACAGATAATCATGCTCCAAATTTCGAATGTTACATTATCAGTATATAAATGTTGCATTCTCAGATTGCATGTCAGTATTTTGAGCTATTCAGTATTCAGTTGCATGTCAGTTTAGACTTAGCACTGAGTGGACTAGGATTCAACGTAGCCTCATAGTCCTAGAACTACGTTCCCCCGTAGGATTATAAGTCCTCTCTATAGGGCATCAGATTTAGTGATCACACTAGTCATGCCTTTGTACCCCTGGCAAGGTACATTGGGCCCTCTCAACAGGGTGTATACATCAGACTCCACGTTTGGCTCATGTGATTTTATGTCGGTTAATAGTAGCTCCCACAGTCAGACTCTTAGTGCATTTGAACAGGTTTTCAGTATATACTTCAACATTTAGTTGAGCATGTTATTTTCATGATTAGTACTTGGTCATTTTATTCAGCTTAGCTTTTCAGTTATGTTTCAGTATATACATTCTTGCTTAATTATGCTTTGTTCAACTTATATATATTTGTTCTGCTTAGTATCCATATCCTGCATGCTCAGTACATTCCAAGTACTGATGCATTAGATCGATTTTTGGTCCGCATATCAGCAACTTCAGTGGTGAGTCCTCATACTTCGAGGACAATAGAAATTATTTACACTCTAGTATTTTTATTCAGTTTTCAGTTTTGTTAGAGTTAGCTGAGGGCATGTCCCAGCAACTCAACTCAGTTAGAGGCTTTTCAGACATAGTAATAGAATCAACTTGAACCGTTAAGTTCATCTTTCAGTTGTTATTAAGCTCTTAGTATGTTTTATACATTTAGACTAGTTGGTTATTCCCTACTTTCACTTATCCATTGTTTTAGCTTCCGCATAGTATATGTCTTATTCAGTTATTCTCAGTATGTTTGATATATGCGAGACACAAGGTTAGTTTGGGGTCACTCGTGATCTTAGGTCCCGTGTTACGTCAAGGGGGTAGCCTCGGAGCGTGACAAACTTGGTATTAGAGCATTAGGTTCAAGATTCCTATGATATTTGAAAGTCACACTAAGTAGAGTCTCTTTCATAGGTGTGAAGTGCACCACATCTATGAGAGGGAGACTACGAAGTGTTTTAAGAAAAAACTCCACTTCCCTTGCTATTTTTATCGTGCGTGAGTATGAACTCTATTCAATATCCTTCTAACTCATGTTCTTCGCATTTCAAAAAATGCCTCCCAGAAGAGCTAACGCAAGGAATCAACCAACAGCTCCAACAGACCCATTGAAGTAGCAAGTCACACATGCCGAGTTCAGGGCTGCTTACCAAGTACTTGCTCAGGCCATGAATACCCAGGTCAATCAGTAGGCTGTGGTCCCAGCTCTGACCCAGACTGACATTGCTACAGCAAGAATTCAAGACTTTACTCGGATAAACCCTACAGAGTTTCATAGGTCTAAGTTAGAATAAGATCCATAAGAGTTTCTCGACGACATCTAAAAGGTAACAAACATTATGGGAATCACTCAAGTTGAGAGTGCAGATTTGGATGCCTATTAGTTGAAGGGAGTGGCCTACGCTTGGTACCAGCAGTGGAAGGAATCTTGTGGTATTAATGCATGTCCAGAAACTCTCTCAGAACACTTCTTAGTCTCTACTCCAGTTCGTGACCCTAGATAGGTATACATAAATTGCCCTGTCACAGTCTCTCAGAATGCCACATCAGCAAATCTTGTAGAGTTAGAAATGGTATATTTTGATATTATTCTAGGCATGGATTGGTTACATTCCTGTTATGCCTCAGTCAATTGTAGAACTAGAATCATTCGGTTTCAGTTTCCAAACGAACCAGTCTTAGAATGGAAGGGTAGTAGCTCAGTGCCTATGGGTCTATTCATCTCTTACCTTAAAGCCAGAAGAATGATTTCCAAAGGGTATATCTATTATCTTGTTCGGGTTAAGGATTCAAACTCCGAAACGCCAACTCTTGAGTCAGTCCCAGTAGTAAATAAGTTTCCAGAAGATATTCCCGGAGTTCCTCCCAAAAAGGAAATCGACTTCGGAATAAATCTCCTTCCAGATACCCAGTCCATTTTGATTCCTTCTTACAGAATGGCTCTAGCCGAGCTGAAGAAATTGAAAGAGCAGTTCAAAGACCTTCTAGGTAAGGGCTTCATCAGACCTAATATCTCTCCATGGGGTGCTCCAGTATTGTTCGTGAAAAAAAATGGTTCTCTCAGAATGTGCATTAACTATCGTCAGTTAAACAACATCACCATCAAGAATAAGTATCACATCCCCAGGATTGGTGACTTGTTCGACCAAATTCAGGGTGCTAGTTGCTTATCTAAGATAGACCTTAGATCTGGGTATCATCAGCTCAGAGTCAGAGATAGTGACATTCCAAAGACAGCCTTCAGGACTCGGTATGGTCACTATGAATTAGTAGTTATGTCTTTTAGACAAACAAATGCTCCAGCAGCTTTCAGGGACTTAACAGTGTTTTCAAATAATATTTGGACTTGTTCGTTATTATCTTTATCAATGATATCCTCATTTATTCTCGAAGTAAGGAGAAGCATGTGACTCATCTGAGAGTTGTTTTGCAAACTCTCAAAGATTGCCAATTATTCGCTAAGTTCAGCAAATGTGAATTCTGGTTACAGTCGGTCGCTTTCCTCGGTCATGTGGTATCTAGCGAAGGGATCCGAGTGGATTCTCAGAAAATTAAAGCAGTGAAACACTGGCCCAGACCCACCTCCCCAATAGATATCAGAAGTTTCTTAGGTTTGACTAGTTATTACAGGAGATTTGTTGAAGAATTTTCATCCATAGCTTCCCCATTGACCAAGTTGACTCAGAATAAGCTCAAATTTCAGTGGTGAGATGAGTGTGAGAAAAGCTTCTCAGAACTGAAGACTAGGTTGATTACAACTCTGGTCTTGACTCTACCAGATGGCTATGTGATTTATTGTGATGCATCCAGGGTCGGACTAGGTTTTGTGTTGAGGCAACGAGGTATGGTCATAACTTATGCTTCTAGACAACTTAAGGTCTATGAGAAGAACTACCCGACTCATGACCTCGAGCTTACAGACATAGTATTTTCCCTAAAGATTTGGAGACACTACCTGTATGGTGTTCATATGGATGAGTTCACAGACCATAAGAGCCTCTAATATGTGTTCACCCATAAAGAATTGAATATTCGTCAGAGGAGATCGCTAGAATTCCTCATGGACTATGACATGAATGTGCTTTACTATCCTGGTAAGACCAATATAGTGGTTGATGCTCTCAGAAGGTTGTCTATGGGTAGTGTAGCACATATTGAAGAAGAAAGAGAAGAGCTAGCCAAAGATGTTCACCGGCTTGCTCGCTTAGGTGTTTGCCTTATGGACACATGAGATAGTGGGGTGATAGTACAGAATGGATCAGAATCTTCATTGGTAGCGGAGGTTAAGGAAAAATAGGATAGTGATCCTATATTACTTCAGTTGAAAGGTGCAATTCATAAGCAGAAAGTTCAGGTTTTCTCCCAAGGGGGAGATGGTGTTCTTCGTTACCATGGTCGCTTATGCGTTCCTAATGTGCATGAGTTGAGGCAAGAGATTCTAACAGAAGCCCATAATTCCAGATATTCTATTCATCCAGGTGCCACTAGGATGTACCGTGATCTACGTGAAGTTTTTTGGTGGAACAACATGAAGAGGGACATAACAGATTTTGTGGCTAAGTGTTTTAATTGTCAACAAGTTATGGTAAAACATTATAAACCAAGAGGTATGACTCAGGAGATTAGCATTCTTACATGGAAGTGGGAAGTGATAAATATGGACTTCATTACGGGTTTATCCCGTACTCGCAGATATCATGACTCCCTTTGGGTGATAGTAGATAGAGTCACTAAGTCCGCTCACTTCTTGGCTGTCAAGACTACAGATTCAGTGGAGGACTACACCAAACTCTATATCAATGATATAGTCAGGTTGCATGGGTTTCCCTTGTCTATCATATAAGATAGAGGTCCCCGATTTACCTCTCATTTGTAGAAATCATTTCAGAAAGGTCTTGGTTCTCAGGTAAATCTCAGCACAACATTTTATCCACAGACGGATGGTCAGGCAGAACGTACCATTCAAACCTTAGAGGACATGTTGATAGCTTGCGTGATCAATTTCAAGGGTAGTTGGGATGAGCACCTACCTCTCATAGATTTTGCTAATAATAATAGCTTCCATTTTAGTATTCAGATGGCCCCGTAGGAGGTACTATATGGGAGTAGATGCAGGTCCCCGATTGATTGGTTCGAAGTAAGTGAAACAACCTTGATTGGGCCAGATTCGATTCATGAGGCTATGGAGAAAATTCAACTCATCAGAGATAGATTAAAGACTGCCTAGAGTCATCATAAGTGTGAGTAGAAACGACTTAGAGTTTGAACTCGATGATTGGGTTTTCCTGAAGGTGTCACCTATGAAGGGGTTGATGAGATTTGGCAAGAAAGGGAAGCTCAGTCCTATATATGTAGGTCCTTAGAGGATCCTAAAAAGCGTTAGTAATATGGCATATGAGTTAGATTTTCTAGCAGAACTAGTAGCGGTTCATCCAGTCTTTCACATTTCCTTGTTCAAAGAGTGTGTGGGTGATCTGATATCAATAGTACCATTAGAGAGTGTGGTTGTGAAGGATAGTCTCACTTATGAAGAAGTGCCAGTTGAAATTCTTGATCGTTAGGTTCGTAGGTTGAGAAATAAGGAAGTCATTTCAGTGACGGTTTTGTGGAGAAGTCGGTCAGTAGAGGGAGCTACTTGGGAAGCAGAAGCAGTCATGATGGCCAATTACCCTTATCTCATTCCTTACGATTCTATTCAACTTCAAGTAATAGTTCCTCTCTAGTCTCTATGTTTACTCGTGTGTAAATTCAGTCTTAGTATCTTGTTCCTTCCGTTGTCTTGCATTTCAGCATATTTGCATGTTCTTGGAACTCAGTTCAGTTAGATATCAGTTTCTAGTACTTAGTGGTAGGGATTGCAGCTCCTTCCCTCCATACTCACCTTGTTTAGACTTCATTCCAGGATGAATGTTCCCAAGGGAAGATATTGTAACACATCGGATTTGAGAAGACAGAAAAATGCAGCTTTCCAAGACCTGGTGCAAGAACTAAGGAAGCCACTGACAGTCCGTGGTCTGACACATGGTCCGTAGGTGGGGTCTATCATTGGGCGCCAAATGTTTATGGTCCCTGACCCCACCCACGGTCGACCAGGACGGTCCATGGTTGGACCTACGGACCGTAGGTGAGGGTCAGCAGCCAGTTAAAGGGAAATTGCTATTGGGTCAAGTTCAAACGATCATAACTTTTAGCACATAATGAATTAGGTGGCCCATGACCTTTCATATGAAAGATAATTGAATCCGCTTTCCAATGCCACCAAGTTTTCTAAAATCCCATCTCGTTTTAGTGGAGCCCTGTCGGGCAGAGCTTCACCAATGACCCCTACCGATGGTTGGTAGGTCAAAGGACTGCCCTTTAGTCCTGTAGTAGGTGGCACTTGTTAGATTTAAGTCAGGGTCATTTTGGTCCTTTTTTCCCTGGGTGTTGGGCACTTAAACTACGCCATTTGATGCCTAAACTACGTCGTTTTACTCAATTTAAGCCTAATAACTTAGTTAGACATACCTAAAACCCTCATTCACCTAAACTCATCCAAACTTAGAGCAAAAAGGTGAATAAAGACGCGCCAGTTTCCCAAGAACAATCAGATGGTTTGCTTCAAGTTTGAGACTCAAAATCGAAGGATTTCTCGGTAGATTTTGTCACTAGGTATGTGGTATTTCACTAGTGGGTTCCTTTCATCCACTAGGTCCCTAGAATTCAGTTAGTTCCTTAATTTTCCATATCTTGTTTAGACATAGGATTTCTAAAACCTTGGAATTTTGTTGTGATTTAGCTGTTGTAGTATCCTTAATCGAAATAACTTATTTCTTGGAATGTTTGCTTAATTCCTTTTATGAAACTCAGAACCATAGTTTGTATAAATTCTCTTAGTTCACGAATTATACTTGCTAGGTCAGTTAAACAGATAATCATGCTCCAGATTTCGAATGTTACATTATCAGTATCTAAATGTTGCATTCTCAGATTGCATGTCAGTATTTTGAGCTATTCAGTATTGAGTTGCATTTGTGTCATATAGTTATTCAGTTGGGACTAGAGTTAACACCAAGTCGACTAGGGTTTAGCGTACCCTCATAGTCCCAGAACTACGTGCCCCCATAGGATTATAAGCCCCATATGTTGTGCATCAGATTTAGTGATCACGTCAGTCATGTCTTTTTACCCCTAGCAATGTATATTGGGTCCTCTCAATGGGGCGTATACACCAGACTCCACGTTTAGCTCACGTGGTTTTATGTTAATTAATAGTAGCTCCTACTGTCAGACTCTTAGTGCATTTGATCAGATTTTCAGTATATACTTCAACATTCAGTTCAACGTGTTATTTTTTCATGATTAGTACTTGGTCATTGTATTCAGCTTAACTTCTCAGTTATGTTTCAGTATTTACATTCTTGCTTAGTTATGCTTTGTTCAACTTATATATATTTGTTCAGCTTAGTATCCATAGCCTGCATGCTCAGTACATTCCAAGTACTGACGCATACTTTGCGCTACATCCTTTCATGATGTAGGTTCAGGTACTCAGCATCTAGATAACGCTTAGGTCGATTTTCGGTCCGCATTGCAGAAGCTTCAGTGGTGAGTCCTCATACTTTGAGGACAAAACACAAGCTTTTCACTTTAGTCTTTTTATTCAGTTTTCAGTTTTGTTAGAGTTAGCTGGGGGGATGTCCCAGCAACTCAACTCAGTTAGAGGCTTTCCAGACATAGTAATAGAATTAACTTGAATCGTTAAGTTCATCTTTCGGTTGTTATTAAACACTTAGTATGTTTTATACATTCAGACTAGTTGGGTATTTCCCACTTTCAGTTATCCATTGTTTTAGCTTCCACATAGTATATGTCTTATTCAGTTATTCTCAATATGCTTGATATCTGCCAGACACAGGGTTAGCTTGGGGTCACTCGTGATCCTAGGTCTCGTGTTACGTCAAGGGGGTAGCCTTGGGGAGTGACAAATTTAGTTATGGTAGGCAATGTTGATAACCTACAGATCTCACGCATAGGAGACAAATATTTTGGGAAAAATCTTCACATAAAAGATGTATTTGTTGTGCTTAAACTCAAGAAGAATCTTATTTCTATTAGTATACCTATGAAGGATAATGAATGCTAACTAACATTTACTGACAAGGGTTTATGTTGTTATGCACAAGAGCACAGGAACAATCCTGGCCAAGGGGCTTGAGAGACATGGCTTGTACACCTTGGGAGAAACCTTATATGAAGTTTTGATAGCTACAAAAATTGAGGTGAATTCAAATACAGTATGACATCAAAGATTGAGTTACCCACACTCTAGAATTCTTAATTTTTTGCATAGTAATAAGATTATTGATGTCATAAGTTTGAATAAAAAGTTTTCAGTTTTTATTAGTTGTCAAATAAGTAAAAGTTGTAAGTTATCTTTTCAATTTTCGAATAAAAAAGAACTCAAACCATTAGCAAAGATACATAGCGATTTATGGGGACCAACCCTGGTAGCATCTTCTAGAGGAATAAAGTACTATGCACCTTTTGTGGATGTCTACACACGATTTACATTGATTTATCTGCTGAAAAACAAATTTGATTTTCTACCTATCTTCATTATCTTTCACAAATTATAGAAAAACAATTTTCTAAGAAACTTATGATTTTCAATGTGACGGAGTTGGAAAATTCAAAGTCTTGAGTGCATAAATTACTTATCTCAGAATGGAATCGAGCGGTAGATTTTCTGTCCTCATAATCCCGAACAAAATGGAGTGGCCGAAAAGAAGCATAAAGATGTTGAAACTGCTGTCCTTGCTATTTAATGCAAATTTTCCATTATTTTTGTGGGTTGAAGCGTTAATCACTTTCGTATTTTTGATCAACAGAAGGCCAATTTCTACTTTAAGCATGCAATCTCCCTTTCCTAAGATATATGAGCTGGATTACAATACTTTGAAAGTTTTCAGATGTTATTGTTTTTCCTACCTCAAAGGACATAATAAACATAAATTTCAACCAAAAATATTTCCTTGCATATTCATCGGATATAGTTTGCTTCCCAAGGGATATAATGTTATCATCATCAAACACGAAAGGTTTTCATATCACGACATGCAATTTTTGATGAGTCCTACTTGCCTTATGTTTCTAGTAGTGATGAATTTTCTGTAGATTCCACCAATTCGCACCTCACCACTTTTTGGGAATTTCTACAACAGAAAAATTCTCAATCTTCGACTGAGAAAGAACCACCTGATCCATCCATATCATCTTCAAACATCGATGGTGAACTTGTTGTTTTTGGTCCTCTAGTTTTCGTCAACGAGCAACCTTTGGAGCCAAAAATAACTTCAACATCCGAAGGATCTGGTACATCAAATGAGTCTATTTGACATCTAGATATAACACACTTTAGCAAAGCTCAAGTGATATTATTGTTCTTCCCCACTGCCAAGCGCCGAAACAACTGTTGCTTCAACAACTAATTACTCATTAACATCGACATCTTCTGCCACTTCGTTTAGTCTTGATCTCTCCACCATACTAGTTATTGATTTATTTGTCAAACTCCCACATTTATTGTGTTCTCCTACCACATCTTCTACCATCTGTACTACACCTAATTATGCAACAAACAACCATCAAATGCTTACACGAGCAAAGACCCAAACACTTCAAAATCCATAATTTCAATCCCTGACCTTTGCAGCTTTACTTCAAAGTGATATGTTTGAGCCTAAACCATCAAAACAGCCCCTACTAAGCCCTACTGGTTGGGTGCGATGAATGTGGAATTACTAGCCTTAAAGTCAAATAATACTTGTAAATTGGTCCCTGGTCATCATCAAATGAATGTTGTTGGCTCTCGATGGGTATTCAACACTAAGCTAAAGTCTGATAGATTAGTGAAACATTTCAAAGCACGTTTGGTTGCAAAATATATAATCAACTTGAAGGAGTGGATTTTGCCGAAACATTTAGTCCAATTGTCAAATATACCATAATCTGACTAATCTTATTTGTTGTTGTCATACTTAAATAAAACATAAAACAACTCAATGTCAAAGATGAATATTTACATGGTGATCTCTCTGAAATAGTATTTATGGAGAAACCCCTAGGTTTTCATGATCCTATATTTCCTAATCATGTTTTATTATTAAAGAAATCTATCTATGGCTTGAAACAAGCCCCAAGGGCATGATTTTGCAAATTCAGCTCATATTTTCTTCATCTTGAATCTTCTTATAGTAAAACACATATGTCGTTATTTGTGTTCCATTCCACAAAGGGCTCTATCTTCTTACTTCTTTATGTGGATGATATCGTATTGACGGGAAGCCATCAGCTACTTCTGAATACTCTTGTCAACAAGCTTTGATCTCACTTTGCAATGAAGGATATGGGAGATCTTCATTACTTTCTTGAAGTCAAGGTACACCGCGACTCAAATGGTCTATTTCTTAGCCAATGTAAATATGTGTCCGGTATTCTTAACTGTACAAATATGTTGGATGCAAGAGCTATTCATACACCACTTACTCTCAAACATGATTTACATTCTTCATCTAGATCACCTGTCATTGCCTCTGATTATCGCGACATTGTTGGCTCACTGCAATATCTCACTCTCATGAGACATGAGATATCCCACTCATTTAATCTCTTATGTAAACTTATGCAAAGTCCCACTATTGTACATTGGAAAGGTGTTAAAAGATTCCTTTGTTATCTCGTGGGCACTCCTGACTTGGGTCTGCATATCTCGGCTAGGTCATCTCTCAATATCATAGGCTTTTAGGATGTGGATTAGGTTTGATATCCCCTTACTCGAAGGTCTATCACATGGCTCTATGTATTTCTTGGCGCTAATTGAATCAGTTGTTTGTCCAAGAAGAACCATACAATGGCTAAGTCTGGCGCCGAAGTTGAGTATCGATCATTGACTTCTCTAGCTAAAAAATTGACGTGGGTCACCTATCTCTTAAAGGATATTGACATTTCCTTATCTCATCCTCCATTGTTGTTCACGGATAACATCAGTGCTCTCCATCACATGGAAAATTCAGTATAACATGATCTCACTAAGCATGTTGATCTTGATTACCATTTTATGTGTGAAAAGGTGATTCATGGTGCAATGGAAACCAAATTCATTCCTTATAAGCTTCAAATTGTGGATATTCTCATAAAGCAATTGCCTAAGCATCAATTTCAAGCATTATGTACCAAGCTAGATGTTGTCAGAAATCCCTACACTACAATGCTAGGGGATGATAGACACTATCAACCTACATAGAATATTTTCCTTGGTAGTGTGTCCTTAGAGGACACAAAAACTAATTGGAAGATTCATTATACACCTAAACTTGTATAGGTAGACTCTCCTGCTAAGTGTATATATACCCATGTCATTGTAACATATATAACAATCAAGCAAGACTGAGAAAAATGTAGTTCTTTTATTATAATTTTCTTCATTACCTAGTTGCCGGGGGTAGGAGGTAGGTGTATGTACTTGGTTGTGTGACACTTGATACTGATTGCTCAGCTGGTTTCTGTTGCATTACCGCATTCATATGCATTGCTTATCACCATTATAATTGATTATTGTTTGCTCCCACCAGTTCTATGGGGGTCGGTTGGGTTATGACTGCTGGTTGTACCTTTCGGGCTTATGGGGGTCTAGTTAGGTTACTGTTTGACTATAATTGTGTATATTGTGAAGAATTGATTGTTAGTTACTTAAATGGTTGGAATCAGAGGGTGTATCCACGATTTCGGCAAGATGGGGGTGCAGGATTACGAAAAAATGCATCTTAAATATAAATTTGATCGGTTTGACTTTCAGGTTCTTAATATGAACCATTAAATTTTAAAAATTATAGGTCCAAGATATATAATACTACTATTTTTAAATTTTAATATACACATTTGATCTAATTATATAAAAAATTTACAGTGATGATTTTTTTAGGAATTTTCAGTGTAAAACACTTAAAAAATTTGATGCTTAAAGGAAAAAAACAAAAGAAAAATTTAGTTGAAACGGCAAAAGTGTAACCGATAACACTTGGAGAGGTGTTACTCAAAAAGACAAGATAGATATAAGATTTAAATTTCTATTCTCACTTAGAGAGGTTTTATGTAGCTCTGGAATTGTTGATATCTCGTCTCCTGTTATGGTATATACGGTACTTAGTAATCCATAGTGATAGCAAGTTCCTACTAGATTGGTACTGGTTCCTGGTTGTGCAATCAATTTGTTCTATCCTTGTAGGTTTTGGGTAATATAGTCTTCATTGGGGTTTTTTGTATTTTTGGATCTGGGATTTTGGTTTAAGAAAGTTTGTATTTTGTGAATATTTTCTATATAGGCTCTGGTTATATGATTATATGTCTTTTTGTTTTGTCCTAGACTCTCCTTATATGTATTAAGCTGGGGTGGTAAGAATAATGGTTCTTTTTGAGTTTTTGGCATAAATGGTTTTTCAAATTTTTTGTTCATGTTTGTATTGACATATCTAGTTTTGTTTTCTTCCTTTGTTGCAGAGGTGCTTCCTGTAGCTGCATGTAACAAATTATTAGTTTGAATTTTTTGGTGTTTCCCATCGTCACCTTCTAGCTCTGGAATTTTCAAGTCTTCCGATTGACTTAGCTCCGCATATTTATTGTCATGCTGCTGACTTTTCATTTGTTGTAGCTCTTTATCCAGGCTATCTACTTTTGTACAAAGCAATGTCATAGTATTGAGTATCTTTTCAATAGTATTTTCTTTGTCTAGATCCGTCTGTGTAGCTTTGTCTTGAAATGTAATCTGCAATGACATTTTTGTTAGTACATATTATTTCTATTGTAAATGTAAAATTCTGTATATTTATTACTAGTCTTCGTATTTCTTTGGTTGTTACCGAATCTTGTATCTTCCTTGTAATCCACCATTTTACCTGCGTATTATCTGTTCTTACAATGAACTTATTATATACGATATATGGTTCAAAAGCTAATAAACATTTATATAGAGCATATAATTCTTTTCTATTTATTTCCCATTTTATTTTGGGATTTGTAAATGTCCCTGAGTAATATCTACAATGATGTTCTATTTTTTCTTTATCGTATCTATATTTTAATACTCTTCCATAACTTATTTCACTGGCATCTGATTCTACTATGTATACAATTTTTTTATTTTCGTCTGGAAAATAAAATTTGGGTAATTTCTTACATAATAATTTTATTTTTTGTATTTGATCTTGATCTTTTTTATCAAAATAATATTCTACATCTTTCTTTAGTTTTTTATGCAAAGGTTTTAGATTTTCTGCTAAATTAGGTATATATTCTCTTACCTGGTTTACCAATCCTAAAAAATGATTGTAATTTCTTTTTCGTATCTATTTGTTCTTCAGAATTTTATTATTTTTTGTACTATGTGGTTTTGCATGTTTATACCATTCTTATCTATTTGTATTCCTAAAAATTCTATTTGGGTTTTCATTATTTCTGCCTTTTTCTTACTTAAACTTATTCCTGAGTGTATTATAATATGTATGAATTTTTCTAATAATCGTATATGATCTTCTTCTGTCAGTGAATATAACAATATATCATCTATGTATACTATACAATTTTCTAATTGATTAAAATAATTATCCATGAAATGTTGATATCTTCCTGGTGCATTTTTGTATCCAAAAGGTAGTACGTTCCATTCATAGAATCCTTGTGGTACTGTAAAAGATGTTAATTTTTTAGATTCTTCTTCTAACTTTAGATGATAAAATCTGATTTGCAATCAAATTTGCTGAAATAATTATATCCTTGTATTTGCCTTACTTTTAGTACTTTGTTCGGTATAGGATAATTATATGTTTTTGTTTTTGCATTTAGATTTCTGTAGTCGATAACCATACGGCTTTTACCTCTTTTCTGTTCGCTGTGTTTATTTACTATGAATGCTGGACTTGTATGTTTGCTATCGCTTTCTTGAATATATTTATTTTCTAATAATTCTTTTATATGCATTTTAAATTCTTTTAAATCTTCAAAATTATATTTCAATGATTTTTGGGTTATTATACTATTTTCATCGATTAGTTCAATATTTACCTTTGTTTTGTGTTTTACCCATCCTTTTAAGGGATCTTCGCTATATAACATATCTAATTTCTCTTGAATTATTTTTAATTTATCTATTGAAAATATTATTAATTCTATATTGTGGGTACTTTCCTTAATATTTTCTAATTTTTGAGTGATTTTTTCACTCCCTTTAATCCATGGTGTAGGCTTTCTATTTTTATTAGTCACTCTTTTTGCTCCTATCTTTTGTTTACATGGTGTGGTATACCACCAATGTGTTTTGGTTATTATATGAGGATATAATTTTTCTAAAAACGGCATTCCTAAAAGCATATCTTTATTTTTAAATTCATAACTATATATATCTTCTATAGTTAATATTTTATCCCATATTTGTAACTTAATATTTTTCGCTTTATATGTTATCATACTTCCTTCATTATTAAATCCTGTGACAACTATAGGTGTTTTTAGTTTCTCCCAGTTTTCATTTGGTAGACAATTATGTTTACACATGTTTGCTTCTGCTCCTGTGTCTAACATTGGAGTGTAATATCTGTTATAACAAGAGAATAACTAAAGGAACACTATTTTATATAAAATTTTATTCAGCACCAGCCGAGATATTATATGATGAAATCAAACCTATTATACAAGTGATAAAAATCAGATTGACAAGAGAAATGATAATACCAGAAAAAATAGAGAAGCAAGAAGAAATACAAAAGATAGAGATACCAGGATTTTACGCAAGAAAAAGAGTTATTGGAATAGCTACAATATTAAATGAATTATCAACTAATTATTTAAGTGGAAATTCAGTATGGAGTTATTATGCCAGAGAACAAACCTACATAAAATCCTTACTTACCCCATTATAGATCCTACACACACCTGCTTTAGTGGGTGCATCGCGCTATAGCAGATTGCATGAAGTACTGCACCTCGAAATTCCCTGAAAAGTTATTTTTTACAACATACCTTCTTCCCTTGGCATCTCAAACTATCCCTTTTATGCGAAGATGGATTATGAGAGTTCTACTAGCCCGAATTCAATTTTGTGAAGTCGTACGAGTTTCTTAATGTCTTGGCAACAAGAAAATATCTACCCATCCTAGAAATTAAACCCCACCCATTCTTGGATGGACCAAGATCGCACAAACCCAAACTTTGCTTGAGGTTAGCCTAGCCTAACATTTTTAAGTCACTACCCAGAAAGTTCTCAGGCTCGATTTATTTCACCATTGGCCTACTTATAACAACTTAAAAGGGTCATTACAGTATCACATGTTTAGTACTCATACTACTCTTCTACACCCTGCAGATCGTAGTACGATTTCTCACCATTGAGTTGTGCCACGGGTGGACTACGCTTGGATCGGAGACTTGGGGTGAAATCCTACCATTTAGAATTGTATATCTCCTTCTCTTTTGGCTGGAGTAGTCTTTATTTTGTGTTCGGAGATGGTTCTGCATAATATTACTTTCTTTATATTTCTATAATGGTTAGTAGCTTGAACACCAACTGATATCTGATCTTGGGGAAACTTTATGCATTTCTTCATTCTCCTTCCCTTATTTAATTTCTATATTTATTCTATGTTTTTCGTATTCTTATCTTCAGTGTAATATCCTGTAATTTCTAGTACCGAGCTATGAGATCAGCTTACTTACTAGAGGGATGTTAGAAGATGTTATCATAACTTGAGTTTTTGGGTCATGACAGAAAGTTTGACTAAACAGACTTCAAATTACCATTTGATATCAAACTAATTCATATATATATATGTAACACCCTAGATACTTTTTGAACTAAGACTCGAACCATCTTTCGTGGTGAGTAGGATTTTACCAAGGAATTTAAAATTTCTTAAGTATTAAGGTCAGGTCACTAGATATAGCACCTTGAGTTCCAAAAAGAATTAAAGAGAATTCATTCAAGTCATTCCTAGGTTCTTCTATGTTTTGGGTCAACTTAAAACGACCATAACTTTCAGTAAATGATGAGTTAGGAGACCCATAAGATATCAAATGAAAGATCTCTAAGTCCTCTTTCCAATGCCACCAAGTTTGCTAATTTTTGAGCTTGTATGAGGGATATATGCCCTTTTGAAGTTAGGTTGTCCATTTAAGGAAAGCTATCCAAAAATAGGAGGGGTATTTTAGTCTTTTCCTTACCCCCACTTATTCTAAACGCGGATTACACCCAGTTAAGGGTCTAAACTGATTAGAATCAGTTTCATTCACCCCCAAAACTATTTAAGGTTTTAGAGAGAAGATTCAAGAGGAGAAAAAGTTCAAAGTTCCAAGCATTCGTTCAAGAAATTCAAGATTTCGCCAAGAACCTAGTTCTTTGAGGTATGTAAGCTTCCATAGTGTTGGGTTTGTTCACCCACACACCAATAATGAGTTTCTTTTGCGAATCTATCCATGAATATTGAGAAATTTAATTTCTTGATGAGTTCTTGATATGTGTTCTTGAAGTTTCCTTATCGATTAAGTTTTGATGTAAGATTTTACTTGGGTCAACTTCAAATGACCATATCTCTTAGAATATAAAGAGTTACGTGGGCAATAACCTATTAGATTAAAGGTATTTGAATCTACTTTCCAACTCCACTAATTTCGCATCAATCCAATTTTTGAGCAAAAAGTTATGACCATTTTAGTAACATGATATAGTGTTGTTACGAATTAGCTGACAGGAAAACATTAAAAAGGGTCATTTTTGTCTTTTTACCTCTGAGAAAACCCTGAAAGAATTTATTGAACAATTAAAGATCCAAAGCAATCATATTTTCATCTCTTAATCCCCCATTCTCTTCTCTCTCAAACCCTAAGGCTTTCCCAAGGAAAAATACAATTAGAAGACTCCATTCAAGATTCTTCTTCAAGGTAAGTTTTCCTCCAAGAATCCATTATTTCCAACTCAAATTCCTCCATACAATTATGAATTACTAATGAAAATCATGATTCTTGGCCATAGATATTTCAAAAAACTAATTCAAAAATCTCAAGGAAGATTTTCTTGATTGTTCTCCTTCAAGCTAGGGTTTCAAGGCTTATAATCAAGTTCTTCTTCAAGATTGTTCAAGAACTTTGTTCTTCCAGGTATGTAAAGCTATCATAGTGTTGTACTAGTTTGCCCTCACGCCCTACATCTACTTTCAAATCGGTAAAAGGTAATTTAGGATTATATCCCTAGATTTAAGTATTCTTGAGATGAATTGGTTTTGAGTTCTTGAGTTCTTGTTTGTTTTGAAATTCTATACCTTATTATTGAATTTATATATGTTATGCATTAAGATTCTTGAGCTTATTTTTTCATGTCTATATTTCAACATGATCCATATGAATTGAGTATTCTTGAGATTATTAGTGTCCTTGAGTTCTTAAGTTCTTGAGTTCTGAGTATTGAGTTATTCATATTGCTATTAAGACCCCTGAGTTGAGTCGTTCATGTCCATAATTCCGCATGAACCCTATGAATTGAGTTATAAATTTTGCGAAGCTTTTAAAAGACAAGATTTGAGTTTTAAACTGAGTTTTTGAGAAAGCAAAGATGAGTTTTGAGAAAGATTTTTCAAACATGATTAGTATGAAGGTCGAGTATGCCATCAATGTCTAAGTAGTATGGTATCTAGTATGTCATTAATGTTTATGAAGTATGACTTTCCAAGTCATCAATGATCATATCACAATATGATTTTGATATATTTTTGAGAAAGAGTTTTCAAATATGAATTCAGTAAGAGTATAAGGGAACTAAGTATTCCTAAAGGTATCAATTTTTACATTGATAAAAGAGAAACCTTTATTTCTAAATGAGTTATGAGTTCAAAGATATTTCAAGAGCAGTTACCTCTTCTAAGAGGATAGTTTGAGCAATTATCTCAAACCAAAGAAAGAATATGTTTTTAAACATTGAGTATGCGTATATATTATTGGGAGTAGTGTTGAGCACCAATATAGGGATGAGTTCAAACAACTCACATTCCTCATAAACCATGTATGCCAACATGGGTACATGATCATACTTTTTAGATGAATCCTAAGTGCCTTCGGGCAGAGCTTAGTGGATCCACTTAGTTGAGGTGTTCTATACCCCGACAACGTATAGGACAGTTTTGGCAGCGTGGCCAAAATATTGTATCATCACGTAGCTCGTAGTGATGGTTGTAGGTTTGAGAATTTCCCAGTAGAGTTAAAATGTATTTTTGTATATTACTTATTATGTTGATTTCAGAGATGAGAAATTATTTTGTAAAGCTTTAAATGATTTAACTCCCTTATTTCTTTACATTTAGTTTGAGTTCATTCTTATCTATTCCAGTCCTTTGTTTCAGTTATTTGTTATTCAGCTATATTACATACTCGTACATTCAATATACTGATGTCATTCGACTTGCATCTTTTAATGATGCAGATACAAGTTATTAGGATCCTCAACAAGAGTTTGTTGAGATCATTTCATCCGCTCGTCTACTTATGAGTGGGACCTTATTGATTTCGGAGTACTCCAATTTTATGAGTTGTTAGTAGTAGTTCTTTTCAGGAGTCGTGGATCTTGTCCCAACACTCATCTTTGTATAGTAGAGGCTTCATCGATAGATAGTTTTGTAGAGTCTTTCAATTTCAGATATTCTATTTAAAACTTATGTTTCATACTTAGAATATTTAGGGAAGTTTTGAGATTCATTAAACCTTTTTTAAATGTTTCTCTTAAATTAATTCTTAAGTACGCTTGAGTTAGTCTTCCGCTTGTAGTCAGCCAGTATGAGGGTTCACTTGAGAACCAACAATGGTTCTTGAGTGCCGACCATGTCCAGGGTGTAAGCTCGGGTCGTGACACTAATATTATCTCTGGAAAGTGCCTTTATGCCGTGAATTCTTGTACGCAATTACAGGACCCTTTGAAATAAGTAATACTCGCATCACCCAATCAACGGTGTGTTTTGATATCTTGTTAATTGGGTACACTATACTTTTATAGTTCTGTTTTAGTCATCCTGTGTTGATTCTTGATGATTAGAGGAACATAAGGGGTAAGTGTAACAATATTCATTCCAGGTGTTTATGTATATAAGTAAAATTCAAAGGAATCATTTAGTAGTTTATAGCAATTTTATAATTTTTGGAAAATGTGAATAACATAATGGATGATGTATCAAAATTAATGCGAGAATGGCAAAGTTGAGACGGGATAAGAAGACAAGAGTATAAATGGGGTGAATTGCGCGGTACAACATTTCCATCAATTTAACTATTAATTTAAAGAGTATTAGAGTTTTGAGGGGTTGTGTATGTTAAGCAGCTGTAAAATGGGTGTGCGGGCCGATGTAATTTTTCACTACACAATCGTGCAAGTCTATGCACGTCTTTGGCAAACTCTTTCTTGCCTTCCTCAAAATTGGTAATACTACCCATATACAATTTGCTCAAAGCATCAACAAAAACATTAGCCTTACCTGGGTGATATAGAATAGTCATGTCATAATCCTTGAGTAACTCCAACCACCTCCTCTATATAATATTAAACTCTTTTTGACTGAATACATAATGAAGACTCTTGTGATCGGTGAACACATCTACATTAACACCACAAAAATAGTGGCGCCATATTTTCAAAGTGAATACTATAACAGCCAACTCTAGATCATGGGTTGGGTAATTCTTCTCGTGAATCTTAAGATGTCTAGAGGCATAAGCTATAACTTTGTCATTCTGCATCAATGCACAACCCAGTCCAACTCTGGACACATCACAATACACAACAAAGCCTTGTATACCCTACAGTAAGGTCAACACTGGGGCATTAGTTAATCATGCTTTTAATTCCTGAAAGCTTTTCTCACAAGCTTCCGACCATTAGAACTTTGTTGTCTTCTGAGTCAACTTTGTCAACGGGGACGAAATAAATGAGAATCCCTCGACAAACCTTCTATAATAACCAGCCAATCCCAAGAAACTCCTAATGTCAGTTGGAGATATGGGTCTAGGCTAGTTCTGCACTGCCTCAATTTTCTGCGTGTCAACTCGAATCCCATCACCAGAAACAATGTGGCATAAGAACACCACAGACTTAAGACAAAACTCACACTTAGAAATTTTGCATACAAATCTCAATCTCTGAGAGTTTGGAGAACTACTCTGAGATGGCTAGCATGATCCTCCTCATTTCTTAAATAAATTAGAATGTCATCAATAAATATGATAACAAGCATATCAAGATAAGGCTTAAACACTCTGTTCATAAGGTCCATGAGCGTTGCAAAAGAATTAGTCAAACCAAAAGACATGACTAGAAACTCATAATAACCATAGCGGGTCCTGAAAGCTGTCTTTGGAATTTCACTCCCTTTTAATCTCAACTGATGATAGCCAGATCTAAGGTCTATCTTACAAAAACTAGTGGCACTCTGAAGGTGATAGAAAAGATCATCAATTATCAGAAGAGGATACTTATTATTTATAGTAACCTTGTTCAATTGTCGGTAGTCAATACACATCCTAATAGAACCATCTTTCTTCCTCACAAATAATATCGGAGCGCCCCAAGGTGAGATACTTGGTCGAATAAAACCTTTATCAAGAAGGTCTTTCAACTGCTCGTTTAACTCTTTTAACTCAGCGGGAGCCATTCTATATGGCGGAATAGAAATAGGTCGAATATCAAGAAGAATATCTATACCGAAGCCTATTTCTCTCTAAGGAGGGACTCCGTGAAGATCATCTGGAAAGACTTCTGGAAACTTACTCACAACTGGAACTGACTGAATATGTTGTCTCAACGCTAGAGTCATTAACTCAACCTAAGTGATAGATGCACCCCTTTGAAACTAACTTTCTGGCCGTAAGGTATGAAATAAAACGACCCTTAGGCACTGCTGAACTACTCCTTCACTCTATAACTAGCTCATTAGGAAACTAGAACTTAACCACCCTAGTTTTGCAATCAACTAAGGCATAGCAAGCATGAAGCCAGTCCATACCTAGAAGAATATCAAAGTCTATCATATCTAACTCGACTAACTCAACCATGGTGTACTTGTGATTGATAGCAAGCACTACATCATTTCATGATGTAGATTCAGGCACTGAGCATCTAGATCACACTTAGATCGATTCTCGGTCCGACTTCAGCAGCTTCAGTGGTGAGTCCTCATACTTCGAGGACACTAGACATTCTTTACATTTAGTCTTTATATTCAGTTTTCAATTTTTGTTAGCATTAGCTAGGGGCATGTCCCAGCAACTCAACTCATTTAGAGGTTTTTCCGACATATTAGTAGATTCATCTTGAGTTGTTAAGTGGTCCTTTCAGTTACCACTAAACACATGTTATGTTTTATTATGATTATTTAGACTAGTTGGACTTGTTCCTCTTCAGATATTTATTGATTTAGTTTCCGCTTAGTTCATGTTTACTTAGATATATTCAGTATGTTCATGATATGCCAGACTCAAGGTTAGCTTGGGGTAACTCGTGATCCTAGGTCCCATGTTACGTCAAGGGGGTAGCCTCAGGGCATGAAAAACTTAGTATCAGAGCATTTGGTTCAAGAGTTGTAGAGTGCCTTAAAACCTCACTAAGTAGAATCTCTTTCATGGCTGTGAAGCACGCCATATCTATATGGGGGAGGCTACAAAATATTTTGAGAAAAACTTCACTTTGTTTGCTATTTTTATTGTGCATGAGGTATGATTCAATTTCTCCTTTCTAATCTGTCGTTATGTGTTTCAGAATCATGCTTCCTTGTAGAGCTAATGCATGGAATGCTAATGCACAAAATGCTAACGCAATCCCTCTAGTCCTGAACCATGAGGTTACGAATGCAATTTTAGAATGTGATCCAACTTTTGGCTCATAGTGTGGCCAATCAAAACAATCAGTAGGCCACAATTCATACAAACACTAGTAGTGGATCAGCTGCAGCTAGGGTTTGAGACTTTGTTCATATGAATCCGCTAGAATTTATAGGGTCAAAGGTTAGTGAGGACCCACATAACTTCATTAATGAGGTTAAGAAGATTCTTGGAGAAATGCAAGTGACTGGAAATGAGAGTGTTGAGCTAGCATCCTATCAACTTAAAGATGTGTCTCATATCTAGTTCACTCGGTGGAAAGACAATAGTGGTGCGGATCAGCTCCTATGACTTGGGATTGTTATACCGGAACTTTTCTGGATAGGTTCTTCCCAAGGGAGTTGAGAGAGCTAAGGCACAAGAATTTATGAACTTGAAGAAGGGTTCAATGTCGGTCCAACAATATGGGCTGAAGTTCACCCAACTCTCCCAATATGCTCCACACATGGTTGCCGATCCAAGGGCACAAATGAGTAAGTTCTTGTTTGCGGTATCCAATCTGGTGTACACCGAGTGCAGGAATGCTATGCTTCTAAGGGATATGGATATCTCCAGGCTAATGACTCATGCTCGGCAGGTTGAAGGAGATACGCTTAAAGAAATGGATAAGGATAACAAAAAGACCATAATAGGAAATTATGAATACTTACAACAAAATTTGGGCGGTGGAAATCACCCACAATTTCAGCAAAGGTCCACTTCTCCAACTCCTTCATCAGCTAGTGCTCCACCCCAGGTTTCGATAGGATCAGAAAGGTAGGTCATATGGATCTAAATAACAGGGGAGTGCTTGTAGGCAAGTAAGGGTGTTTTGGGTGTGGCCAATCTGGTAATACGTTGAAGGATTGTCCTTCTGCCAGGTAAGGACAAGGAGGTAACAGGGTTCAGTCTACTACTTCAACAATGTCAACAGGTCCCCCCACTCAGTAGGGTACCTCACCTAGTACAGGTGGCGTTCAGTGCAATAACATGTTGTATGCTCTCCAGGCTCGCCAGGACTAGGAGGATTCTCTTGATGTGGTCACTGGTACATTACGAGTCTTTCATTTAGATGCTTACGCATTGTTAGATCCGTGGGCTACTTTGTCTTTTGTAACTTCGTATATAGCAGTAAACTTTGGTGTCAGTCAATAAACTCACTCAGAACCATTCTCAGTCTCTACTCTAGTTGGTGACCCAATTATAGCTAGACGGGTATACATAAATTACCCTATCACAGTTTTCAGATAGTCACCTCATCAGACATGTAGATTTAGAAATGGTAGATTTCGATATCATTATAGGCATGGACTTGTTACATTCCTGTTATACCTCAGTCTATTGTAGAACTAGGATTGTTCGGTTTCAGTTTCTAAACGAGCTAGTCTAAGAATGGAAGGGTAGTAGTTCAGTGCCTATAGGTCGATTTATCTCTTACCTTAAGGCCAGAAAAATAATTTCCAAAGGGTATATCTATCATTTTGTTTGGATTAAGGATTCAAACTCCAAAACCCCAACTCTTAAGTCAGTCCAGTGGTAAATGAGTTTCTCGAACTGGTCCCAGAAGATCTTCCTGGAGATTCTCCTGAAAGGAAAATCAACTTCAGAATAGATCTCCTCTGAGATACCCAGCCTTTTTTAATTCCTCCTTACAGAATGGCTCCAGCCGAGCTTAAGGAATTGAAAGAGCAAATAAAAAACCTTCTAGATAAGGGATTTATTACACCTAGTAACTCTCAATGGGATGCTTTGGTGTTGTTCGTGAAAAAGAAAGATGATTTTCTCAGAATGTGCATTGACTATCGTCAATCGAACAAAGTCATAATTAAGAATAAGTATACCATCCGCACGAATGATGACTTGTTCAACCAACTTCAGGGTGCTAGTTTCTTTTTTAAGATACACCTCAGATCCGACTATCATCAGCTCAGAGTAAAAAATAGTGACATCCTGAAGACAGCCTTCACGACTTGATATGGTCATTATGAATTTGTTGCTATGTCTTTTGGACAAACAAATGCTCCTGCGGCTTTCATGGACTTAATGAACTGGGTGTTCAAACAAAATTTGGACTTGTTTTTCATTATCTTTATTGATGATATCCTCATTTATTCTCGAAGTGATGAGGAGTATGCAACTCATCTGAGAGTTGTCCTGCAGACTTTCAAAGATCGCTAGCTATTCGCTAAGTTCAACAAATGTAAATTTTGGCTATAGTACATTTTTTCCTTGGTAATGTGGTATCCAGCGAAGGGATCCAAGTGGATTCTCAAAAAATTAAGGCATTACAACACTGGCCTAGACCCACCTCTCCAACAGATATCAAAATTTTCTTGGGTTTAACCGGTTATTACAGGAGATTCGTTGAAGGATTTCATCCATAGATTCCCCATTGACCAAGTTGACCTAGAATAAGGTCAAATTTTAGTGGTCAGATGAGTGTGAGAAAAGCTTCTCAAAACTGAAGACTAGGTTGACTACAGCTCTGGTCTTGACTCTACTAGAAGGTTCAGACGGTTATGTGATTTATTGTGATGCATCCAGGATTGACTTAGGTTGTGTGTTAATGCAGCGAGGTAAGGTCATAGATTATGCTTCTAGGCAGCTTAAGGTCCATGAGAAGAACTATACAACTCATGACCTTGAACTTGTAGCTGTAGTATTATCCTTAAAGATTTGGAGACACTACTTATATGGTGTTCATATTTATGTGTTCACAGATCATATAAGCCTCCAGTATGGGTTCACCCAGAAAGAGTTGAACCTTCGTCAGAAGAGATAACTCCAATTCCTCATAGAATATGACATGAATGTGTTTTGCCATCTAGGTAAGGCCAATGTAGTGGATGATTCTCTCAACAGACTATCTATGGGTAGTATAACACATATTGAAGAAGAAAAGAAAGAGTTTGCAAAAGATGTTCACCGTCTTGCTCGCTGAGGAGTTTGCCTTATGGACACATCACATGGTGGTGTAATAGTTCAGAATGGATCAAAATCCTCATTGGTAGAGAAGGTTAAGGAAAAGCACGATATCAATCCTATATTACTTTAGTTGAAAGGTGCAGTTCATCAACCAAAAGTTGAGGTCTTCTCCCAAAGGGGAGATGGTGTACTTCGTTACCAGGGTTGCTTATGTGTTCCTAATGTGGGTGAGTTGAAGAAGCAGATCCTTACAGAAGCTCACAACTCTAGGTATTCCATTCATCTAGGTGCCACTAAGATGTACCGTTATCTAAGGGAAGTTTTTTAGTGTAACGATATGAAGAAGGACATATCAAACTTTATGGCTAAGTGTCCTAACTGTCAGCAGGTTAAAGTAGAACATCAGAGACTAGGAGGTGTCACTCAAGAGATTAGCATTCCTACGTGGAAGAGGGAAGTGATAAACATGGACTTCATTACGGTTTTACCTCGTACTCACAGACAACATGACTCCAGTTGGCTGATAGTGGACAGAGTCACTAAGTTCGCTCACTTCTTGGCTGTCAAGACTACAAGTTCAGTGGAGGACAACGCCAAACTCTACATCAGTGAGATAGTCAGGTTGCATGGGGTTCCCTTGTTTATCATCTCAAATAGAAGTCCTCAGTTTACCTCTCATTTTTGGAAATCATTTCAGAAAGGTCTTGGTACTAAGGTAAATCTCAGTACAACATTTCATCCATAGACGGATGGTCAGGCCGAGCGTACCATTCAGACCTAAGAAGATAGGTTGAGATCTTGTATGATCGATTTCAAGGGTAGTTGGGATGATCACCTACCTCTCATAGAGTTCGCCTATAATAATAGCTACTATTCCAGTATGTAGATGGGCCCTTATGAGGCATTATATGGGCGTAGATGCAGATCTCTGATTGGTTTGTTCAAAGAAGGTGAAGTACTCTTGATCGGGCCAGATTCGGTTCATGAGGCTATGGAGAAAGTTCAGCTCATTAGTGATAGTCTAAGGACTGCACAGAGTCGTTAGAAGTCATATACAAAATGTGAGAAGAAGGGGCTTAGAGTACGAAATCGATGATTGGGTTTTCCTGAAGGTGTCACCTATGAAGGGGGTGATGAGATTTTGCAAGAAATGGAAGCTCAGTCCTAGATATGTAGGTCCTTACAGAATCTTAAAAGGGTTGGTAACGTGACTTATGAGTTAGAGTTGCCTGCAGAACTAGTAGCAGTTCATCCAGTCTTTCACATTTCCTTGTTGAAGAAGTGTGTGGGCGATCCGGCATTGATAGTACCATGAAAGAGTGTGACTATGAAGGATAGTCTCCCTTATGAAAAGGTGCCAGTTGAAATTCTTGACCGTCAAGTTTGTAAGTTGAGAAATAAGGAAGTCGCTTGTAACATCTCACAATTTGAAATAAATAGGAAGAAGCCAATAATTGGAAATAGTCATTTTTGGAAAGAAGGAAAAATCTGGAAATTTACTTAAGTTAGGAAATAGTGAGTTTTTGGTCAACTTCAAATGGACATAACTCCTAGCTCATGATGAGTTAGGTGTACTTCTCGGTATGGTTGGAAATATCTTGGAACGATTTTTCCAACGCTGCCAAGTTTCCGCGAATTCGAGTTTGTATGAGTGTGATACTCCCATTGGAAGTTGGGCTGTTCAAATAAGGAAATGTCCAATCCGGATTTTTGAAGGATATTCCAGTCTTTTCCTTAGACAATTAATTAGATTCGTTTTAGTGAATTAATTAAGGGTCTAAACTGAACTTGGTCAGTTTTACGCTGTTAGAAAAGAGTTAGGATTTTAAAGAAGAGGAGATCAAAAGAGAAGGAGAAGCAAGAAAATCGTCAAGTTCGTCGAGTTCAGCTTGTGGATTTCATGGGGGGTGATCCCTACAAGGTGTGTGAGATCACATAGTGTTGGGTTAGTTCATCCACACGCCAATCATGTTTTATTTCACCGAATTTATGTTCTTGAAAGCTTAGAAATTGAGTTCTTGATGGGTTTGTTGAAGTTCCATTAAATTCTTTATTCATTGAAATTGTTGAGGAGTTGTTTGATCCGAATCCATGAGTTTAGGTTTGATTTTGGGTAGAATCTGATGTACTTTGAACAAATAATCGATTCTAAGTGTTTGGGGAAAGAACCCATGGAGTTTAGAGGGTTTAGAGCTGGAAAACGAAAAAGAAGTTTTGTCGGTCGAAATTTAGAGGTGCCTCCGCGTCGCGGAGCTAGTCCCCTATTTTGGGAAAAGTCATTTCGTGTCGCGGAGTGATCATGGACCGTTCTGCCTCAAAAGTTATTTTCGAAACCAAAATTTAAATGTTTCGCCGCATCGCAGACCCACCCTCAGATATTGATTTTTGGTCTTTTCTCATGTTTAGCTATCTAAATTCATTCTAAACATCATGAGATCTTTTCTATCACA
The DNA here is from genome assembly GCF_000226075.1 of Solanum tuberosum. Lineage (NCBI taxonomy): Eukaryota > Viridiplantae > Streptophyta > Magnoliopsida > Solanales > Solanaceae > Solanum > Solanum tuberosum. The sequence goes on from NW_006239159.1 coordinate 514,212, forward strand.
AATTACAATCCTTGAATCCATAAATTCAATTCAAGGAAAGTTAATAGTCAAGTCAAGAGCAATTAAGAGTCAAGTTAAGAGAAGTTCATAAAGTTTTCCAAAAGTCTTTTTGCAAACGTTTTAACTTAGTTTTAAAATTTAAGTTTTGAGTTCAGTAAAAGGTAAAGTTGAAGTTCATTTATTCCAAAGTATATGGGGACTATGTATTCCCAGAGAGTTTAAAATGTTTTCACATTTAAACAAGAAAGGAAACCTTGATTTCCAAAGAGCCTTCGAACTAGTTTTCAGAAAAGAGTAAATGCTTTCATAATTAAGCAAGAGGGGAAACTTTGATTTCCAAGATAGCCTTTGAGCTAAGGTTTTGAGCAATTATCTTAAATCACAAAAATAAGTATGTTTTTAAACATAAAGAGATAGTATCATATTTTGGGAGTAGTATTGAGCACCAATATGGGGGAGATAACTCACGTCTCCATAAACCATGTAGCCATCCTGGGTAGAAAAGGGTCATACTTTTTAGATGAATCCTTTAATGCTTTTTTGCATAGAATAGTGGATCCACTTAGTGAGTTAGGTTCTACACCCCCGGCAAGGTATAAGATAGTCCTTGGCAGTGTGAGGTAAAGTGTTGTATCATCACTATAGCTCATAAGTGATGGTTGTCGGTTAGAGAAACTCCCACAATAGTATTTTGTATTTTTATATACATCAGATTATTTGTATTTTTACATACATCTCAGAGTTATATATGTCTTTGCATACACACAGAGTTGGCATCATGTTTCTAAACAGCTTTTCTTTAAATTGCACTTGTTTTAAACTATTTTATATTGAAATGAGTTCAGTTATGTCGAGTTGAGTTGAGCCAGGTAAGTCATTCAGATTTCTTTCAAGCTTATGTTGTGATTAGCATTCCAACTCGCATACTCGTACATACAATGTACTGATGCTAGTTGGCATGCATCGTATTATAATGCAAACGTAGGTAACCAGGATCAGCACGCAGCGCCTCGTTGATCCGGTCGAGCACTCGGAGTCTGTTGGTGAGCCTCCTTACATTCTGGAGGACTCCTGTTACTTTGTTTTCAGTATTTTATTGTTAGGAAGATCGGGGGTCTTGTCCCGACATCCCTCCTTATTTTAGAGGCTTCATAGACAGTTAGTAGTTCAGTTGTCTTTACATTATCATTCAGATGTTGTTTAAAGATTGAGTTGCCATTTTGGCTAAACTATTATTTCTTAAGTTATGCATGAGTTATATTTTCTTATGTTTAAGTGATCCGCTGAGTAAGTAAGCCAGACCAAGGGTTCGCTTTGGGCCAGCAATGGTGCTCGAGTGCCAATCCCACCCAGGGTGTAGGCTCGGGGCGTGACATTGCTTCAGTAAAGGTTTTGTTTAGGAGTGATCAATCCGTCGAGGGAGCTACTTGGGAAGAAGAAGCATCCATGATGACCAAGTATTCTCACCTCTTTCCTTCCTATTTCGTTTCAGCTTGAGGTAATAGTTCCTCTCCAGTCTCTCAGTTTACTCTTGAGTAATTTAGTCTTAGTATCTTGTTCCTCAGTTATTCTTGCATTTCAGCATAATTGCATATTCTTGGAACTCAATTTAGTTAGATATCTGTTTCTAGCACTTAATGGTAGGGAATGCATCTCTTTTTCCCTCCATATTCAACTTTTTTAGAGTTCATTCAAGGACGAATGTTTCCAATAGGGAGATATTGTAACATCTCTAATTCGAGAAGATGAAAAAAAGAAGCTTTCCAGGATCTAGTGTCAGAACTGACGGACCATGTGTCAGGCCACGGACCGTAGGTGGGGTCCCATTGTTGAGTCCTAGACTTGGGGAAATTTTAGGATCAAAAGATGAGACCTACGACCATGGTCCTCTTTCTGTTGATGGACCCACGGACCTTAGGTGGGTCCCGTCATTGGGGTCTAGACTTAGTAGTCTTTGATCCCACCCACGCCCGACCAGTATGGTCCGTAGTTGGACCTACAGACCGTAGGTGATGGTCACCAACTATTTAAAGGAAAAGGTCTTTTAGGTCAACTTCAAACGGTCATATCTTTTAGCACAAAATGAATTAGGTGGCCAATAACCTATAGATTTAAAGATAATTGAATTCTCTTTCCAACACCATCAAGTTTGCTAAAATCCTAGCTCGAAGTAAGAAGTTATGCTTGTTTTAGTGAAACCCTGTCAGGCAGAGCATGGACTACGAACCAATTGACGGGTGGTAATTCAAACGATGGTCCGTCAGTCCCGTAGTAGATGGCACTTCGTCAGTTTTAAGACATGATCATTTTTGTATTTTCCCCTATGCATTAGGCACTTAAACTACGTTGTTTGATACCTAAACTACGTCGTTTTACTTAGTCTAAGCCAAATAACTTTGTCAGAATCTACCCAATGCCCTCATTCTCCTAAAAGCACCAAATTAGAGCAAAAAGAAGAGGAAAAGTCGACCAAACCTCCCAAGAACAAGCAACAGCGTTCTTCAAAGTTCATCCCTGAAATCCAAAAGATTCTCCATAGATTTTGTCACAGGGTATGTGGGATTTACTAGTGGGTTCCTTTCATCGACTAGGTTCGTAGAATTCAGTCCCTTTGTTGATTCCACATAACTTGTTTAGACCTAGGGTTTGTAAAATCTTGGGAATTATGGTGATCAGCTTCTATAGTATCCATAGTCTAGATAACATGTTTTCTTGGAAACAATGCTTAATTCCTTGTATAAAACTCAAAACCCTAGTTTGTGTAAATTTTCTTAGTACATGGATTATACTTTCTAGGTCAGTTAAACAGAAAATCATGCTCCAAATTTTGAATGTCACATTCTCAGTATATAAATGTTGCATTCTTAGTATATAACTGTTGCATTCTCAGTTAGCATGTCTGTATTTTGAGATATTCAGCATTTAGTGCATTTTAGCTTTATATGTATTCAATTGGGAATAGACTTAGCACCAAGTTGGACTAGGGTTCATAATAACGACTAGCATCTAAGACTATTGTTATTTGTAGGACTCTTCTTACTTGTAGGACTTTTTTTATTTTTCTTATCAGCATTTTTATCTTTAGAAGTGTAATTACGTAGGTTTCTCTAAGTTGTTATTTTATTCTCAGCCTAGTATGTAATACACTGGCTATTTAAAGGCCAACACAGTAATCAATACAGAAGTTAATATGCATCTAGTTCTTCTATTTCTCTTTATGGTATTTAGAGCTGTATTGCTTTAACAAGCTTGATCCTTTTTTTTACCTCCCAGCCCACACACCTCCAGCCGAAAATGGCCCTAAATAAAAGTGTCATCAATGCCGACAACATCTCTGGTTCAAAGAATGTTGTCTAGTTCAATCCAGTAAATCAACTCCCCATCAAACTTTCTGGTAGCCATAACTTTTCATTGTGGAAGGCCCAGGTGTCCATGATTATGCGTGGACACAACCTCTTTGGTCATCCTGATGGATTGATCCCAATCCCTTTTAAAACTATCTCTGAAAACAACCTCAAAGTATCCAATTATACCTATGTTTCCTGGTTTCAACAAGATCATCGTATACAAAATGCTATCTTGGCAACTGTATGCGACCATTGGCAGTACATCCACTTCTGCACAAAATGCCAAAGTCGCCTGGGATGCCTTGCATACTGCTTATGCAAATAAATCTCAAACTGGTATCTTTAGTCTTAGAGACCGTCTAGCCGGTCTCTCTAAAAACTCTCGTCCTGTTGTAGACTATCTCCATCAAGTTCGCTCTCTTTGTGATGAACTCGCCACTGCTGGCTCCCCCGTCTCCAATAAAGAATTGGTTGTCAAGATTCTCACTGGTCTTGGGTCTGAATTTCGTGAAATTTTAGCCATTATTCGCGCTTGAGATTCGGTGATCCCTTATGAAGAACTATATGAAAAGCTCCTTGACTAGGAGCTTTTCCTTAAGTATGAGGAAGCCAAGAAGATAACTTTTATTCCCATTATTGCCAACTTTGCTCAAGGGACTTCTTCCGCTTCTACCCATCAGGGCTCCAACAATAACCAATACAGTAATCGACGATCCAATGCACAAAATCATAAAAATCGTAATCAATCTTGGTATAACAATCAGCAACCTCAGCGCAACAACCAACAACAACAGTTTTTCAGCAACAACCTCTACTGCCAACTCTATGATGGTAGAGGTCATATTGCTCATGTATGCCAAACAAGCTCTCACAATCATCTTAAAGTGCATGCTAATTTCGATACACACCTACAGAACCAGCCAACTCCATGGATTGTTGATAGTGGTGCCACCCACCATATTGCCTCAGACGCACAAAGCTTAACTACTACGCAAGACTACCACGGTTCGAAGGAGATCTCCTTGGGTAATGCTAATACCATTCCAATCTCTCATACTGGTAATGTGAACTTTAATGCATCAAATCACCAATTCTAGCTTCAACATGTCCTTTGCTCTCCACTATTACAAATAATCTAATATCTGTCTCTAAATTTTGTCAAGATAATAACTCCTCTATGGAATTTTTTTTCCTTTTTCTTACCTTGTGAAGGATCTGACTATGGGGGAGCCATTTTCTCGCGGATGGAGTAAAAATGGGCTGTATAAGTGGCCACCAGGGGATGTTGATGGTTCGCCACAATGCAACGTCGTTGTTCCTTACCACCTGTGGTATCAACGATTAGGCCACCCTAATAGTCAAGTTCTAAATAGGTTTATGCATGATTTTTCTATTCCAGTAGTTGGTTCAAAAAGTATTGTTTGTCATTCATGTTATTCTAATAAAAGCCACAGGATGCCTTTATCTAAAAATTCTTTACATAGTGCCAATACATTATATTTACTTTACAGTGACTTGTGGGGGCCCTCTCCGGTTTTATCGATTGATAAAAAATGATACTATGTTTTATTTGTTGATCAATATTCAAGATACATGTGGTTGTTCACACTAAAAGCTAAAACGGAAGTTCTAGAAATCTTCCAAACTTTACATCCCATGCTTGAAAAATATTTTAGCACAAAATTTTTATCCTTTTACACTGATGGTGGTGGTGAGTTTCAAAAGTTAGATTCCTATATAAAAACACATGGCATTGAACACTTAGTGTCCTCCCCATACACGCCACAAATAGTAGCCTTAGTTGAACGCCGACATCTGCATGTCATCGAGACAGCCCGCACCTTACTACACCAAGAATCCTTACCTTCAAAGTTTTGGAGTTATGCATGTCATCAAGCTGTTTATTTGATCAATAGGATGACTACTCCCAATCTACAAAATAAATCACCTTTCGAAATCCTATTTCAAGTTGTGCCTAAATATGATTCCATCAAAGTTTTCGATTGCCTATGCTATCCATGGCTGAAACCGTATTCCATAAATAAATTGGAACCTCGATCTACCCCATGTGTCTATTTAGGTTGTTCTAACAAATATTATAGCCATCAGTGTTTTGATCTAGTTAACTCCAAATTATAGTTATCCAGGGATGTAATGTTTTTGGAAGACAATTTTCCTTTTCAAAATATTTTTTCCAGGTTCCGTAATAAAATTAATGTTTCTTGGAATAACATTTCCGTTGAACAACAATCCAAAGAGGAAACTAATTCAATTTTTCATTCCTCTTATCAACTTTCCCCTCCAGTAACTACGTTGCCCACGGTCACCCAACGCCTGCAAGCTATCTCCTCCGCTCCAGATGGTGTCTCTACACAATCAGGTAATATTCCTTCTCCTGTCTTAACTTCCACTTCTTCATCTTTTCCACACAAAAATAAAACTAACTCTTCTGCAACACCTAAACCATTGCCCTCACGGCCACTTATCACGTATCATAGATAAGAAAGACCACCCATCCTTTGCCAAACTCCATGTCCTCCTCATAATCCATCTTCTTCAGCATAAAATCAACCACATATGGCTTCCTGCCCACCTCAACCAGTAGAAACTCTTAGTCAACCTGACCCACCAACCCAAACCCGGCCAAACCAGCCAGCCACCAAAGTACACCCAATGACTACTAGATCACAGACTCATAGCCTTAAACCTCGTCAGTTTCTCACAACCACTACATTGTCTCAAAAAATCCATAAAACTCATAAGCAAGCCAAGTTAATTCCCCAATGGAGTTCAGTAATGCAAGCTGAATTTGATGCTCTTGTTCGCAACCATACTTGGGATTTGGTTCCATGTGACTCTTCCAAAAACATGGTGGTTTATAAGTGGTTATTCTGAGTTAAACATCAACCTAACGGTTCTGTTGATAGGTACAAGGCTCGTTTGGTTGCCAAGGAATTTACACAGAGCCCCAGACTTGATTATCATTCCACTTTTAGTCCAGTAGTCAATCCTGATACTATCCTTCAAGTCCTAACAATCGCCATTCAACTTAACTGGCATGTCCATTAGCTGGATCTTAACAATGCCTTCTTGTAGGGTCGTATTACTGAAGAAGTTTACATACGACAACCCCCTATATTTGAAACCTCTGGGAGTCCTACCCATGTATGTCATCTTCAAAAGGAAATTTATGGCCTTAAACAGGCTCCTCGTTCTTGGTACACCAAACTCAGAGATTATATCCTTACATTGGGTTTTGTTAAGTTGCATTCTGATTCCTCACTCTTCTTTATGCATAAAGTTGGGTTCACTGTGTATATTTTAGTTTATGTGGATGATATTTTAGTGACTGGTAATCACCAACAAAGTGTTCATTATATCATTGAGGCTCTTTCTCAATGTTTTTCACTGAAGGAATTAGGACCTCTTCATTACTTTCTTGGTATTGAGGTGATTCGTTCTTCTGTTGGTCTTCTGCTCTATCAAGAGAAGTACATTATGGATCTCCTACATGAGGTAGCTATGGATAACTACAAAGGTGTTTCAACATCTATGACATCTACTATAGTTTTTTATCTATCGCCTGATGATCATTTAGTTGATGGTTCCTTATATCGGCGCATTATTGGTAAACTTAATTACCTTTCATTAACGCGTTGGTACATAGCTTTTGCTGTCATCAAGTTGTCCCAAACTATACATTAACCATTTATGTCTTATTGGGTTGCTCTTAAACAACTTCTCCTCTATCTCCGTTCCACTACGTCTTTTGGTGTGCTCATTGCTAATGAAACTGATGTAGGTTGCTCGCGTACTCTGACTCAGACTAGGCAGGGGATCCTCGTGATCTCACACTGACCACTCATTATGTTATCTATCTTGGTAGTTCCCCTATTTCATGGTCTTCTAAGAAGCAGCGTTCAGTTTCTCATTCTTCTATAGGGGCAGAATATCAGGTAATTGATAGTACTGTTTCTAAAACTAACTGGCTCACCCATTTTTTTCAAGAGCTTTAGTTTCCTCTGAATGTTGTTCCAAGAGTTCTATGTGACAATATCATCACCACTTATATTTGTGTGAATCCTGTTTTCCATAGCTGCAAGAAGCATGTGGAAATCGACTTCCATTTCATTCGTGAGCAGGTTGAACGCAAACACTTTGAAGTTTCCTATTTACATGTTGCTGATCAAGTTGCATATCTTCTTACAAAGCCTCTTCCGCGTGCACGTTTTGGTAACCATTTCTCCAAGTTGGGCGTAGTAAACCTCGACGCCAACTTGCGGGGGCGTAATAACGGCTAGCATCAAAGACTATTATTACTTGTAGCACTCTTCTTACTTATAGGACTCTCTTTATTTTGCTTATCAGTCTTTTTATCTGTAGAAGTGTAATTACGTAGGTTTTTCTAAGTTGTTATTTTATTCTCAGCCTTGTATGTAATACACTGGCTATATAAAGGCCAACACAGTAATCAATACAGAAGTTAATATGCATCCAGTTCTTCTATTTCTCTTTAGTTCACCGTACCCTCATAGTCCTAAAACTACGTGCCCATGTAGGATTATAAGTCCATTATGTTGGGCATCAGTATTAGTGATCACGCCACAGTCATGCCTTTATGCCCCTGACAAAGTTCGGGTCCTTTCGATCGGGTGTATACATCAGACTCCATATTTATCTCACGTTGTTTATGTCGATTAATATTAGCTCCCATAGTCAGACTCGTAGTGCATTGACTAGGTTTTTAGCAGCTACTTCAGTATACAGTTCAACATGTTATCTTCATGATTAGTACTTGGTCATTGCATCCAGTTCAGTTTTCAGTTATAATTCAGTACATATCTGTATCCCTGTTCAGATTATATTATTGCTCAGTTATGCATTATTTAGCTTATATACTTTGTTCAGCTTGTCATATCTATATCCTGCATGCTCAGTATATTTAAAGTATGGGTGCATACTTTTGCGCTACACCGTTTCATGATGTTGATTCAGGCACTCAGCGTCCGGATCACGCTTAAATCGATTCTCGGTCCAACTTCAGCAGCTTCAGTGGTGAGTCCTCATACTTTAAGGACAATAGACATGCCTTCCATTTTAGTCTGTATATTCAGTTTTTAGTTTTTGTTGGAATTAGCTGGGGGCGTGTCCCAACAACTCAACTCAGTTAGAGGATTTTAAGACATATTAGTAGATTCAGCTTGAGTTGTTAAGTGGTCCTTTCAGTTACCACTAAGATCCTGTTATGTTTTATTATGATTATTCAGACTAGTTGGACTTGTACCTCTTCAGATATTTATTGATATAGTTTTCTCTTAGTTCATATTTACTTAGATATATTAAGTATGTTCATGATATGCTAGACTCAGGGTTAGCTTGGGGTCACTCGTGATCCTAGGTCCTATGTTACGTCAAGGGGGTAGCCTCGGGGAGTGACATAAAGAGTATCTTTTGAGTAATTACCTCAAAATAGAGTAAGAGTATTTCTACTTGAGTATTAGTATATATTTTAATTGTGAGTAGTATTGAGCACTGAAATGGAGATGAGTTCAGACAACTCACATTCCTCATAAACCATGAAGCCAACATGGGTAAATGATCATACTTTTTAGATGACTCCTTATTGAATTCGAGCATAGCTTTAGTGGATCCACTTATTCAATGTGTTTTATATCCCAGCAAGGTATAGAACAGTTTTGGAAACGTGGGTGATATGTTGTATCATCATGTAGCCCATAGTGATGGTTTTCAGTTAGAGAATCTCAAATAAGAGTAAAGAGTATTTTATTGTATTGTTATATACATTTTTGAGTTAAAATCATTTACTTATGAAGCTTTAAATATTGTCATCTCTTGTTATTGCTTTGTACTAAGTTGAGTTGGGGTCAGTATTTTTTAGCCTTATCAGTTAAATTATTTATCCATTCAAATATATTACATACTCGTACATTCAATGTACTGATGTCATTCGACCTGCATCTTTTATGACGCAGATACAGGTGTTCAGGATCATCAACAGGCATTTCGGTGAGATCACTTTGTACTTCAGATTGCTTGGGTGAGCCTCTTTGCATTCTGGAGGACTTCAGGTTTATTTTCTAGTCAGTGGTCTTGAGATGTCGTGGGTCTTATCCCGATATACATCTTGAATAATAGAGGCTTCATAGATAGATAGAGTTGAGGAGTCTCTCAGTATTTACTTTTTCTTGAGATGTTTTTCAAACTATTGTACCTATATTATTGAATATTTAGAGACAATTTGAGTTGAGTAATTATTTTGAGGTAAAATGTTCTAAATTTTGTTTTTGAGCCTACTATCGCTTGAGTTAGTCTTCTGCTAAGTAGTCAGCTAGGCCAATGGTTCTCTTGGGGACCATGAATGGTTCTCGATTACTAGCCACATCCAAGGTGTAGGCACAAGATGTGACAAACTATTATCAGAGTACAGAGTTCAAGTTTCCTAGGGTGTCTATGAAGTCGTGTTAGTAGGATATTATTAATGGTTTTGAGGGCCCCACTTCTATAAATGAGGAACTAAAGACATTTAAGAAAAGTTTTCCTTCTTTCATACTCTAAATCATGCAATAGAACTCAGTCATAAGGAACTTATTCAAAGTCGTGCATTTCTTAAATTCAGTCAACTACCCCTCATACTCAAGGTGGTTGAAAAGCAAAACTCAGTTCATTATCGATGAGTTACTCGCAACAAAAGTCTTAAGAAATTCATAAGACTGCAACGGGGATGGAGAGAAGCCCGTACATGAACTTAAGTGTTTAGATTTGAAAGAATACACTCTTATCATATGAATCACGCGTTCAAGCTAAAAGTGAGATGTACTCCCAGACTCTCTTCTCTAAATCCTTGTTTCAGGTGATACCTTTAAGAGGAGAGTATATTTTAGAATGCTTGGGCAGTATTATTCACCCGAAAGAGAGTATAAGTTGTGATTTTATAATCCAATAGTAGTAGAAGTGCCTAGAGTTAGAAGTATGCATTTAGAAGTGTACTAACCTTAGAAATGAAGATAGTTATAGAGTAGAGTATGTAAGTTGCAATCATATACCCAGTAAGTCATTAACGAAGTGTTTTTCCATTATGTGTTGACTAAGGAGTTATAAATTTTTTTCTACATTTCATGATGGAAGGTAGAAGAATAGTTATTGGTTAGGATGAGTTAGAGTATACTTTAACTAGAAAAGAGTTTATGTCAATGTGCCATTGCATTAGTAAAGACCAAGTATAGGTTTTCAATAGAAGGACTGAGTATTCATGAGCTGATAGATATAATATAGGCCTATGATTTTGAAGTGAGAGCCTCATGATGATAACCTATAAATAGGTAGACTCAAATATATATATATTGAGTACTTTTCATTAGTTCTTATGGGTGAGTGTTTCTTAATTTTAGCTAGTAGCCATAAATAGTATAAGATGTGAGCAATTATATTGATGTTCATGTTTAGTACTAGACACTAAGCTTGATATTTGAGATGAGTGTCATGATAAAAAAAAATTATGTCAGCATATGGGTGATGATGTTAGTTTTGAGAATTGATCTGGTAGGTTTGACATAGAGTAGGTGAGGAATTACGGAGTTAGTTTGCAATGAATGTGAGTGGTACAAGTGGTGTATCATGACCCTTAGATGAGAGCAATGAAGTATGTCTAATTCATTATATTAACAAGGGCATACCTGAGATCATATGTAGTAAGATGAGGTTCAAATTGAGCTTATGAAAAAAAAAATTGTGCCTAGTTAGTGTAGTTGAGTTGTCAATGTGGAGTAGGCTGATGTAAGTATTGTTTATTACCCTTAAGATTTTTTTTAGAGAGATCATATATAGTCAATGATGAGGCTCTTGAATTTAGCTCAAGTTTCCTCTAATTAGGAAGATATGAACTTCTAAGGGCAGTATTAGTGGGCAAAGAAGGAGAATTCAGACTATTATAGAAAGACTTCTAGAGAAGTAGGAAGACGTTACGAGAAACAACTTAGAAATAAGTCCAAGAAAGAATCTTAGTATTTGCACATGGAGAGTTCTGTAGAGATAAGATTAGAATTTCCTGAGTATTAGAGTAAAGTGAATATAGACTAGTTTAGAGATGATGGAATAGATCCATAGCTTTAAAGTATTAGAATCAGAATTAAGGGGAGATGATAAGATGAGAAACCAAGTCAAGTGTTGAGAATCAAATAGTGATGTGTTCAGAAAGAGTTAAAGTGATATATTGATTCATTCATAATCTAGAGTATTCCACAAAGTTCATTCATTAAACCATCCTATTAATGTTTCTAATATAAGAATTGTGTCCATGACCTATGCTCATACACTTCAAACCGATTCACATTTATGCTTAGTTTCCAGAACGAGGGGTAAAGCCTTTAGCCCATTGATCTCAATATTAATCCATAAAGTTGTGACTAATAGCCTCATAATATGAATCTATTCATATACTCATTCATATTTCATAGTATGCTCAGCCTCACGAGTTCATGATTTACCCTTAATGGCTAGCAATATAATGTTATGTCATGCATATTCTTATATTAGATTTCTTGAATGAATCGTTCTTAGATCTTTCGCTCTATGCTCTCTCAGTGATCCTTTTGGTTTTGATGGTGATGTTGATGATAGTAGTTGAGTAATGATAGATGGGAGAGAGTTGATGCTTCTATTGTGATGCTTAGAAGGTTCATGTCATGACCTGTAATATTGAAATCTTATTGAGTGTTCGTGCCAAGTGTTCTCTAGTCTAGTTTCATAACTCTGAGTATGTATCAGTTCCACCTATGTTAGTAGGCAAGCTCAAAAATCAAGAGAAGTAGTAATAGTAACTCATTTCCCTTCCATACTCAGTTTAACCATCATTCAAGGATGAATGATCCCAATGGGGAGATATTGTAAAGTAGGATAGCCGGGACATGAACAAATTCATCCTGCTCCTTATATCTGCCACCATCCTCGGAGAATAGCAGGATAGCGGAGTAAACTTAAGGTTGCACTCCTGAACACTCATAGCTTCATGTTTTAGATTCAGGGACTATCTCACCTTAGTTTCCCTTAACTCTCGAGGAAAGAAGCGCCCCAAGAAAGCATTCTCAAGCACAACCCATCTTAAAAGTGGTGCCCTCTCTGCCCTGTTCTTATTCCTCTAATCATACCATATCCTAGAAACACCTTTGACCTTATATGAGGCTAACTTTACACGTTTTACATCAGCAACACACATAACCTCAAACACTTTCTGAAGCTCTTCCATAAAGTTCTCTGGATCCTTAGTAATTTTTGACCCTGTAAACTCTAGGAAATTCATTTTCAAAAACTCACGTATTTTAGATTTATCATCCATATCTTGACGATCAACTACTTGTTGACCAGCTTGATTTGCCACGACCTGAGTCAATATCTTAATAGAATTCTGAACTCAGCATTGGTTTCATCTCCTTAAAGGATTTGCACTTCTGGTGAATTAGGAGCTTCTTAACCTTGAGGATTAGAATTCCTCCTAGCGGGACGTCAAATAGCTCTTCGTGGAGGCATGATCGGAAAATAAATGCGTAAGCTCGAGTTGGAAGAAACTTTTATAGAGTTGAACTCTATTGCATGAACACGAGTAAGAAGAAGGGGAAAGTTCCTAAATATTGTAGCTTCTTCATTATAGATGTGGCGCGATTCACACCAATAAGAAGGACTCTACTAGACATGGCTTCATACACACCCTAGGACTCTGGAAATTTGTGCCTGATACCATGTTTGCCTTATTTCAAGTTCGGAGTAAATATTTATGGCCATTTTACCAGAGACTACCATATCAGAGTTTTCTGAGTCTTTGAACAACGGATCCAATCTACGGGCCATAGATTGAACTACGACCCATACTGTCAAACCGTCAAAAACTTCAGAGAGTCTGACTTTTGGATCAAATTCTTACGGATAGTAGGAACTCTTATATGTCATAGTTTGGACCCGTAGAGTAGACTTTTGATACCGAAAATTGTATAAAGTTTATAGATTTGATCTACAGTCCATAAAAACTTATACGGGTCATAGATTGGACCCTTGAGCCTTAAAATTCAATATAAAGTCCACAGATCAGATCTACGGTACGTAGAACAAACTACGAACCGTAGATGGACCTCTAGAGGGTTTTTTGTCAGATTTTAAGAAGGGTAGTTTAGTCTTTTACCACCCCTTCTAAACCTAAACCAGGACCCTTTTTCACTTAATTAAGGTTCTAAAAAGTGTTAAAATATTTTTTAACACTTCAAAGACTTAGAGCAAGGATTCAAGAGGAAAAAACCTACGGTTTTCTAACATTCTTCGAATTTCATTGATATCACCAAGAACTTTATTCTTTCTAGGTATATAAGGCTATCATATTGATTGACTGAGTTTTTCCTCATTCCCTACGTCTACTTTCTATCGATAAAAGAGAAATCTAGGGTTCTATTTTTAGTTTTGAGTATTCTTGAGATGAGTTGTTGTTGAATTCTGAATTGCTATTCCTAATTTTTGAGTTGTTATATATTATGCATTGAGATTTTTGAGTTTATTGTTTATCTATATTTTTAGCATGAACCCTATCATTTGAGTATTCATTGAGTTATTTTTAAGAATCTTTTTAACTGAACAATTATCTTAAATTGATTTCTGAGAAAGTAAAAAGGTGTTCTGAGGAAAGTTTAAAGAGACATTTTGAGTAAAGTTTAAGGGAAGTATTGATTTCCAAATTTATTAATTTTACATTGAGAAAAGAGAAGCGTTTATTTCTAAATGAGTAATGAGTTCAGAGTTATTTCAGAGTAATTACCTCTTTTAAGAGGATATTTTGAGAAATTACCTCAAATTGAGAAAGAGTATGTTTTATACATTTAAGCATGAGTATATATTTATTGGGAGTAGTATTAAGCACCGATATGGGGATGAGTTCAGACAACTCACATTCTTCATAAACCATGTAGCAAACATGGGTAAAGGATCATACTTTTTAGATGACTTTTTATTACTTTCAAGTAGAGCTTTAGTGGGTCCACCTAGTTGAGGTGCTCTATACCCCAGTAAGGTATAGGTCAATTCTGGCAGTGTGGGCGAGACGTTGTATCATCACATAGCTTATATTGATGGTTGTCAGTTAGAGAATATCCTAAATACGAGTAAAGAGTAATTGATTGTATTTTTATATACATCCATGAATTAGCATCTTTTATTGATAAAGCTTTAAATATTTCATATTTTTAAGTGAGTATTTTTCCAACCTTATCAATTATGTTATTTATTTATTCAACTTTATTACATACTCATACATTCAATGTACTGATGTCATTAGACCTGCATCTTTCTATGATGGAGATACAGATGTTCAAGATGATCAACAGGCCCTCTGTTGAGATCAATCAGCATTCCAATTAGCTTTTCGTGAGCCTCCTTCCATTTCGAAGGACTCCCCCTTTTCCTCTCAGTTTAGTCATTTTAGGGTGTCGATGGTCTTGTCCTAACATTCATATTGAACTATAGAGGCTTCATACCCGAATTATAACTAAATCCTAACCATGAGCCTATTCATGATCATCCTCCCCCAACTTATGGCTTTTTCCATCATTAAATCAAATCAAAATTCTGCCCTAATAGTAATATCTTTGATTTTAAGGCTTAAGAATCAATTTATAAGATTACGGAGTAACGAATTTACTTTAACTGACAAATTTCATGGAAAAATTGGTGCAAACAACCCTAAATCGCTCCTATCTATCCCAAGAATAATGATGAGAAAAATAGGAGATTTTGAGACTTTTTCTACATAAAATCCTTACTTACCCCATTATAGAGCCTGCACACACATGCTTTAGTGGTTGCAACGTGCTATAGCATATTGCATGAAGTACTGCAACTCAGAATTCCCTGAAAAGTTCTTTTTTACAACGTACCTTCTTCCCTTGGCATCTCAAACTATCCCTTTTATGCCAAAATGGATTAAGGGAGTTCTACTCACCCGAATTTGATTTTTTGAATTCGTATGTATTTTTTAATGTCTTGGCAAAAAAAATATCTACCAATCCTAGACATTACACCCCACCCATTCTTGGATGGCCCAAGACCACACCAAACCAAAATTTTGTCTAAGGCTAGCCTAGCCTAACATTTTTAAGTCACTACCCGGAAAGTTCTCTGGCTTGATTTATTTCACCATTGGCCTACTTATAACAACTTAAAAAGGTCATTACAGTATCAAATAATTAGTACTCATACTACACTTCTTTACCCTGCAGATCGTAGTACGATTTCTCACTATTGGCTTGTGCCTCGTGAAGACTAGGCTTGGATCAGAGAATTGGGTGAAATCCTACCATTTAGAGTTGTATATCTCCTTCTATTTTGGCTGGAATAGTTTTTATTTTGTGTTCGGGGATGGTTCTGCATATTTTTACTTATTTATATTTCTGTTATGAATAGTAGCTTGAACACCGACTGATACCTGATCTTGGGGAAACTTTATGTGTTTCTTGATTCTACCCCCCATATTTAATTTCTATATTTAGTCTTTCTTTTTCGTATTCTTCTCTTCCGTATAATAGCCTATAATTTCTAGTACCGAGCTATGAGATCAACTTACTTACTAGAGGGATGATAGAAGATGTTATCATAACTAAAGTTTTGGGGTCATGACAAAAAAGTTTGACTAAACATGTTTTAAATTAGCATTTTACATATATATATATATATATATATTAATTTGATTAAATTTCTACTTATTTAACACAATTCATTCAACTAAATAATTAAACTTATATTGAAAACTAAATGTATTTATTTTCTTTTATATTTCCTTCCCTATCAATAAGGGAGAAATCTAGTGGAAAATTAATTTATTCATTCTTCTTCTCCAACTTTTTATCTTTTACTTTTTTTGGTATTTATTAAATTATGTAATCATGAATATATATTTTATTGTATTTCCATTTAATTATGCATTAAAATAAATAAGGAATAAAACTAATTCAGTTTCCAAATGAAGTAGAAATATGATAGACCATATTTATGTATATTTCACATTGTCATTAAATTAATTCCAAAACAAAGTAGGAATGTAACTTATTGATTTCCCCCATTAGCTAGGAATACAATTTATTATTTTTCCAAATGAAGGTAGGAATGGTACTAATTGATTTTCCTCATTAGCTAGGAATGCAGTTTATTATTTTTCCAAATGAACAAGGAATATAATTAGAGATTTTTCATAAGAACTAGGAATACAATTATAGATTTTTCACAAGATCTAGAAATACAATTTATTAAGTTTCCAAATGAATTAGAAATACAATATATTAATTTTCCACGTGAACTAGGAATACAATTTATTATTTTCCAATGAAGGTAGGAATGGTACTAATTGATTTTCCTCATTAGCTAGGAATGCAGTTTATTATTTTTCCAAATGAACAAGGAATATAATTAGAGATTTTTCATAAGAACTAGGAATACAATTTATTTATTTTCCAAATATAATAAACTAGGAATGCAATTAATTAATTTTTCAATTAAGGTAGAAAATATGATAGGTCATCTCTCTATAAAGTTTCATGTCATTCCAAACTTATTATTTACTATTTATTTTTTCTATTTGTGCTTTTTTCAAGAACTCAAAAAATCATCAACACTGTTTTTTGTTTAATTTTTTCTTTTATTATTAGTATTAAAATATGAGTAACTCACATGTTTATTCTTGGTGTTGTTATAAGTAATGTTAGTGATCGTGATTCCATAGATAGAATCTTAAGGGCAGGTGTAGCAGAGAGTCTTCAAGGTCAATTCGAGGCTGACATGGAGGAAAAAGAGAATGACGATATATTCAGGTATTTTAAAACAAGAATTCATCATGTTGTTGTGCCTAAAGATGGAGTAAAAAATCCAACGAATACAAACGAGATTTTTGGCATATGTCTTGGGAAATTTAAGCATGAAGAGACTATTGGGACACTTGGGTGCGAACATGAATATCAAACATGATGCATCAAAAAATGGTTGCTAAGGAAGAAATATATCCCCATATGTCAAGCTTCAGTTTTCCCTTTCCCATCAACAAAGACGGTACAAATGCATAGCAATTCGGGATTTATTTTATTTTAAAATTTGTTGTATTAGTAAGTTTTCTTTCGCTAAGTTTGCAAGACCAAGACTTTTTTGTTTATGTTTATAAGGTTTACCACACGTGTGTTTCACGTGGTAACCTCGTATTGAGATGCCTAGAACTATGAAATAGTATCTATACATTCTTCATTTGATTAAATGTACTCCATTCCAACTTGCGAAAATTCTCACATTCTTCATTTGAATAAATGTATCAACTATAAATTATTGGATTTGCTACGGGGTAATTTTCCAAAAGTTTAAAAATCATGTATTTCATTTTGGGTTGCAAGTCAGTCAAATATAGTTAAAGCTTTAATAAATATTGGTCATATCTTTTATTTGTTTGTATCAAGGAAGTACTCAACGTTGTGTAACATTGGCGCAAATAGGTGTTTGATTGTGCTACATATGTAAATGATGAGAAATCTTATTCCACCATTGGGAAACCAATTTTGAAGTTACATTTGGTAACCTTATTAATTGTTATTTTTCCTCCTAACCCGAAATGACTTTTAACAATCGTGAGGAACACGCCTGTAGTGGGGTTGTATGTGTTTGTGTCAGCCATGCTTTACCTTTGTATTTTGGGAAGGAGCTACATCCATTAGACACTAAGAAGCGATAATTGTGAGTGTATTAAAGTATTTGTACGACTTTCATCCATAAAAATGAATATGTGGTATCATAAAGGAATGGTAGCGCACACATGTGGTTACCTCATCATGAAATTTATCCTATTATACAACAATTTCTAAGCTATATGTGTGCTAATATATCATTGTGATTGTCTACCTACTCTATTATGTGGTTTAACTGTGCAATTGTGTCTATACTCTATATGTTTGTGGTGTGGGGCTTACAACTCTTTGCCTTAGTGGCATCAAATTATTTTATTTGTGGTATTTCAGTTGAAAGGATTGTTGGTCTATGGAGATTGAAATAAGTCTTATAGTACTAAATTGGTGTGCAAAAAAGGGTAAACATGCGTCATGAAACACATTTTAACTTTTTTAGGGTTTATTTTTCTAAAATTTATAGTATCATACAAGAATATTTAACGTTATACCTTGTGGAATAATTTAATGGATTAGCCTTCTAATGGCGATAAGTTGACATTATCTTATAAGGGGATAGATAGCACAATAGAAACTGGAATCCAAGCCAACCATTAGAATTCATAATAGACGTGGTTTTTGAGATAACCATTAGTATTCATGTACCGATATGTTAACTGATCTAACCAGCAATCACAAACAATCATGACCAACAACAAACACAATGAACAATAACACTTCGAATCACATGTCACATAAACAGGTTTATTGCATGAGATTATCAACATGATGTCATTAAATATGTTTTTCTATATTTTCCCCAACATGTATTGCACCAATGAAACTATAAAGTAGTAGACATGCATACATATATAAACCGAAAAACATATAACCATCACCTACCTCGAATCAATCCCCTTGGAAATTCTAAAGAATCTCAGTTGTCCCTTTTGAAGTGTCTTGACTTGTTCTTCGTCTAAAGCAATAAATAAACATAACAATCAATCACAGATGGCCTAGAAATCACCCGCATTATAACCAAATCCTAACCATGAGCCTATTCATGATCATCCTCCCGAACTTATGACTTTTTACATCATTAAATCAAATCAAAACCCTCCCCTTATAGTAATATCTTTGATTTTAAGGCTTAAGAATCAATTTATATGATTACAGAGTAATGAATTTACCTTAACTGACAAATTGCATAGAAAAATAGGTGCAAACAACCCTAAATTGCTCCTATCTATCCCAAGAATAATGATGAGGAAAATAGGAGATTTTGAGACTTTTTCTACATAAAATCCTTGCTTACCCCATTATAGAGCATGCACACACCTGCTTTAGTGGGTGCAGCGCACTATAGCAGATTGAATGAAGTATTGTAACTCGGAATTCCATGAAAAGTTCTTTTTAACAACATACCTTCTTCCCTTGCCATCTAAAACTATCCCTTTCATGCCAAAATGGATTATGGGAGTTCTACTCACCCGAATTCGATTTTGCGAAGTCGTACGGATTTCATAATGTCTTGGCAACAAAAAAATATCTACCAATCCTAGACATTACACCCCACCCATTCTTGGATGGCCCAAGACCGCACCAAACCCGAATTTTGTTTGAGGCTAGCCTAACATTTTTAAGTCACAACTCAAAAAGTTCTCTGGCTCGATTTATTTCACCATTGGCCTACTTATAACAACTTAAAAGGGTCATTACAGTATCCAATAATTAGTAGTCATACTACACTTCTTCACACTGTAGATTCTAGTATGATTTCTCACCATTGGCGTGTGTCTCGTGTGGACTAGGCTTGGATCAGAGACTTTGGGTGAAATCCTACAATTTAGTGTTGGATATCTCCTTCTATTTTGGCTGGAGTAGTCTTTATTTTGGGTTCGGAGATGGTTATGCATATTTTTATTTACTTTATATTTCTGTTATGAATAGTAGATTGAATACCGATTGATACCTGATCTTGGGGAAACTTTATGTGTGTCTTGATTCTCCCTCCCTTATTTAATTTCTAAATTTATTCTTTATTTTTTATATTGTTTTCTTCTGTGTAATAGCCTATAATTTCTAGTACCGAGCTATGAGATCAACTTACTTACTAGAGGGATGTTAGAAGATGTTATCATAACTAGAGTTTTTGGGTCATGATAAAAAAGTTTGACTAAACAGGCTTTAAATTAGCATTATATATATATGAATTTGATTAAATTTCTACTGATCTAACACAATTCATTTAACTAAATAATTAAGCTTATATTGAAAAATAAATGTATTTATTTTCTTTTATATTTCCTTTCCACCAAAAGGGGAGAAATCTAGTGGAAAATTAATTTATTCATTCTTCTTCTCCAACTTTCTATCTTTTACCTTTTTTTGGTATTTATCAAATTATGTAATCATGAATATATATTTTATTGTATTTCCATTTAATTATGTGTAAAATAAATTAGGAATAAAACTTATTAAGTTTCCAAATGAAGTAGAAAGATGATAGACCATATTTATGTATATTTCACATTGTCATTAAACTAATTCCAAAACAAAGTGGGAATGTAGCTTATTGATTTTCCCCATTAGCTAGGAATACAATTTATTATTTTTCCAAATTAAAGTAGGAATGTGACTAATTGATTTCCCCCATTAGCTAGGAATCCAATTTATTATATTTCCAAATGAAGAAGGAATATATTTAGAGTTTTATCACAAGAACTAGGAATACAATTATACATTTTTCACAAGAACTAGGAATACAATTTATTAAGTTTCCAAATAAATTAGAAATACAATATATTAATTTTCCACGTGAACTAGGAATACAATTTATTTATTTTCCAAATATAATGAACTTGGAATGCAATTAATTAATTTTCCAATTAAGGTAGAAAAATATGATAGGTCGTCTCTCTATAAAGTTTCCTGTCATTCCAAACTTATTATTCACTATTTATTTTTTCTGTTTGTGCTCTTTTCAAGAACTCAAAAATATATCAACATTGTTTTTTGTTTAATTTTTTCTTTTATTATTAGTATTGAAATATGAGTAACTCACATGTTTATTCTCTTGGTGTTTTTATAAGTAATGTTAGTGATCGTGATTCCATAGATAGAATCTTAAGGGCAGGTGTAGCAGACAATCTTCAAGGTCAATCCGAGGCTTACATTGAGGAAAAAGAGGATGAAGATATATTGAGGTATTTTAAAACAAGAATTCATCATGTTGTTGTGCCTAAAGATGGAGTAAAAAATCCAATGAATACAAATGAGATTTGTGGCATATGTCTTGGGAAATTTAAGCATGAAGAGGCTATTGGAACACTTGGGTGTGAACATGAATATCACGCATGCTGCATCAAAAAATGGTTGCTAAGGAAAAAAAATTGCCCCATATGTCGAGCTTCAGTTTCCCCTTTCCCATCAACAAAGACCGTACAAGGGCATAACAATTAGGGATTTATTTTATTTTGAAATTTGTTGTATTAGTAAGTTTTCTTTCGCTAAGTTTGCAAGATCAAGAATTTTTTGTTTATGTTTTTAAGTTTACCGCACGTGTGTTGCACATGGTAACCTCATATTGAGATGCCTAGAACTATGAAATAGTATCTATACATTCTTCATTTGAATAAATGTACTCAATTCCCACTTGCTAAAATTCTCACATTCTTCATTTGATTAAATGTATCAACTATAAATTATTGGATTTGTTAGGGGGTAATTTTTCGAAAGTTTAAAAGTCATCTATTTCATTTAGGGTTGCAAGTCAGTCAAATATATTTAAAGCTTTTATAAATATTGGTCATACCTTTTCTTTGTTTGTATCAAGGAAGTTCTCAATGTTGTGTAACATTGGTGCAGATAGGTGTTTGATTGTGCTACATATGTAAATGATGGGCAATCTTCTTCCACCAATGGGAAACCAATTTTGCAGTTGCATTTGGTAACCTGATTAATCGTTATTTTCCTCCTAACCCGAAATGAATTTTAACAATCATTAGGAACACGCTTGTAGTGCGGTTGTTTGTGTTTGTGTCAGCCATGCTCTACCTTTGTATTTCGGGAAGGAGCTACATCCATTAGAGACTAAGAAGCGATAATTGTGAGTGTATTAAAGTATTTGTACGACTTTCACCCATAAAAATGAATACGTGGTATCATAAAGGAATGATAGCGCACACACGTGGTTACCTCATCATGAGATTCATGCTATTATGCAACAATTTCTAAGCTATATGTGTGCTAATATATCATTTTGATTGTCAACATACTACATTATGTGATTTAAATTTGCAACTGTATCCATACTCTATATGTTTGTGGTGTGGGGCTTACAATTCTTTGCCTTTTTGGCATCAAATTATTTTATTTGTGGTATTTCAGTTAAAAGGATTGTTGGTCTATGGAGATTGAAATAAGTCTTATAGTACTAAATTGGTGTGCAAAAAAGAATAAAATGGGTAAATATGCATCATGAAACACTTTTTAACTTTTTTAGGGTTTAGGTTTCTAAAATTTGTAATATCATACAACAATATTTAATTTTATACCTTTTGGAATAATTTAATGGATTTGCCTTCTAATGGCGATAAGTTGATATTATTTTATGAGGGGATAGATAGCATAGTAGAAACTGGTCCGGCCGTTAAAGCGACAAAACTTTGAATAAGAAATACTCTAATTTTCATAACTCACAGTGAATTAGGTAATAACATACATAAATCCATTCATTAACCACGAGATGAAACTCTTAAGATATAGAAGACATTCACTTACTTGGAGACTGAACTCAATTGTAAGCTACACTATCAAGGAAGCTATCTTTTGCCTCGGCTTTGATTTTCTTAGATTGGATTAGGAGATGTTCTTCATTGGTTTTCTTGCCCCTCTTCTTTCGCGGTCTCACATATTTTACTTTTTCTTTACTTTGTTTGGTGCTTCATCTTCAAGTGCATGCATTTCTTGCGCAATGAATTTAACTTTAGTGAATGAGTCTATGATAGTACCTCTTCATCAACTAATATTATATCTGAAAAGTGCCTTCATGCCGTGAATTCTTGTACGCAATTACTTGACCCTTTGAAATAAATAATACTCTCATCACCCAATCAACGGTGTGTTTTGCTATCTTGTTAATTGGGACACTCTACTTTGATAGTTCTATTTTAATCATCGTGTGCTGATTCTTGATGGTTAGAGGAACAGAGGGGTAAGTGAATAACAATATTCATTCCAGGTCTTTATGTGTATTAGTAAAATTCAAAGAAATCATTTAGTAGTTTGTAACAATTTTATATTTTTTGGAAAAACTGAATAACATTAATGGATGATGTATCAAAATTAATGTGAGAATGGTGAAGTTGAGACAGGATAAGAAGACAAGAGTATAAGTGAGGTGAATTGTGCAATACACCATTTCATCAATTTAATTGTTAATTTAAATAGTATTAGAGCTTTGAGGGGTTGTGTATGTTAAGCAGTTGTAAAATGGATGTAATTTGTCACTACACATAAGCCCAAAACAAAAAGGATGGAACTTACAATGGTTAATGGTGACGTGAAATATCGTCAAAGCCAATTTCAATATTGGAATATGTTATGCAGGACCTGGGAATTCATCGCAAAAAGGTAAATAGATTAACGCGATGCAGATGCGGGCATGGGAAATGAAGGAAGTACCCTAGTAAAAGACACAGAAACAAGGCATACCTTTTAACTTTTTGTACAAGTTGAAATTCTAATGGAAAATGACATTCTACGTTGGGTTGATATAAATAGAAAAAAATTAGAAGTTGCATCTATTGAAAAATTTGTGGACGTTGGCGCAGCTGTATAATTTAGGGGAGTTGGAACTTGGAAGTGGTGACTTTTAGGAAGGAGTGTCTAGCGCGGGGAATGGGTTTGTAGGCAGTAGCGTTAAGTGCTTTTAGTTAGTTTATTTTAAAAAAAGTTAGGGGTATTTACGTAATTTAACATTCATTTTTTTGGAGTTCATGTTTTTAAGGTAATATAGATATAGATATAGATAGTTAGATTTTAAAACTTTATAACTAAGACAATTTATATTTAATTAAGTTCTAAATCGATATCATGCACTACACAACTTTCATACATACAAAAACAAATTGCTTTTTATCCTAACTAGTATACGTTCCCGCGCGTTGCGCGGATGATTTAAAATGTAATAATTTTATAATTAAACATAACTAATAAAATATATAATGCACTTAAT
This sequence comes from Solanum tuberosum, assembly GCF_000226075.1. NCBI lineage: Eukaryota > Viridiplantae > Streptophyta > Magnoliopsida > Solanales > Solanaceae > Solanum > Solanum tuberosum. Next base: position 538,481 of record NW_006239159.1, read on the forward strand.
AATATATTTAATTTATTATAATAACAATATAATAATACAAATCATTAACTTGTGTTTGAGCAATATTAAATTTACATTATTAGTACACAATTTAATTTATTGTAATAAAATAATATATATGTATATATATATATGGATAGTTATCTTTGAATTCAAATTTTAAAAATTAAAAATTGAAAATTAAAAACTTATAGTATATTTTAAAATCGCAATTTTCAACTTAATTTAATGTTATTATATATATTGTGAATAGTCTTAAATTTGCTAAATGACTTATAATAGTGATATTGTTCAAGATAGAATTCAACGCTAGCTAGATATAGATAAATATTATTTATCTTAATTCAAATTTAAATTTTATTTCTCATAATATTATTTT
>NW_006239159.1:539572-552012 GCF_000226075.1 Solanum tuberosum
GATCCAAACCGACCCGTGAACACCCCTATTTATGATAGTGATAGAGACAATTCCTCATTTATCTTGTGTTAAGATTGAAAATCTATAAATATAAATAAATACATAAACATAAACATAATAATAATAATAAACATAGAAGACATTAAATTATGTTTATAATAACATTATACTCGGATAATTATTATTATTATCGTTATCATTATTATTATATTATTATTATTATCAGTTCTAATTTTTTAGATAAAAGGTTATATCTTATTAAAAAATATTATTTTAAAATGCAAAAAAAAAATCTAAAATAAAACTTAAAATATTAAATGATATTTTAAATGATAAATTTTAAAAGAAACTTCCATACTTGGGGTTTGTAAAATAAATAATTTTAATTTAAAAGTTCTTCAATTTGTTTAGAAGTAGGAGTGTAATGAGAAGTTTTAAAACTCCTTATTTAGTTGGGTATTTTTTTTATTCAAAATAATGATTAAAACACCATATTTTTTTCCATATGTGTTTTTTTTTAAAAATAAATCATTTTAATTTAAAAGTTCTTCAATTTGTTTAGAAGTGGGAGTGTAATGGGAAGTTTTAAAACTTCCTATTTAGTTGGATAATTATTACTATTTTTTTCAAAATAAAGATTAAAAGGACATATTTAGTTGGATGGTTTTTTTTATTTAAAAATAATACATTATTACTATTGTTGTATTATATTATTATTATTAGTTTAAGTTAAACAAAAATTTATTATTATTAGTTTGATTTTTTTATATATAAATAAAGATAGAACTTATAGATTATAGGTTATATTAAAATAACTACTGATAAAATAAAAGATTATCAACACAATTTTTCATTGATTATAAGACTCTGTAGTAAAGAATGGAGATTTATGAAATTTTTTTATCTAAAACTATTTTTCCATTCATGTGTGTGTAGGAACTTTTAAACTAATAATAATTAAGATTACATTAAAATATATAATTATGCATAAGAAAATAATCCGAAATTGATTTTTTTTTCATGCATATTTTTTTAATTAGATTTTTAATAGTTAATTAATTAATTTTATATACACATAAGTAATAACAATACGTTTTATTTTTCAGATGCATTTATAATATAATTTTTTTATGCAGTTAAAATAAAACTTCAATGAATTAAAGTATAAAATATTGAGAACTTCTTAAATTATATATCAATTAAAATATTGAGAATTAAATTATGTTTATAATAACATTATACTTGGATTATGCTGCTAGGGGGGTGCAGAATAGACCAGCTGAAGATGGAAGAGTGAACGTTGTCGAGCCTAGAGCCCGGGAAGCTCTAAAGGTAAGTTCAGGTCGGAAACATAGCGGGGGTTCTCAAGCTTAGGAGAGGAGACAGTTTCGCTGTCGTTAGATTGTGTGGCAACGTGAGCCAACGTCAGCAGAAAGGAGGAGAAGACGGAAGGCTGTATTCAAAATCTATGTCGGAATTGGCCAGTGCAAAGATAATCATTGATGCTGGGAGTTTGGATAACATAGCGTCCACGGAGATGGTAGATCAGTTGGGGCTGAAGCCCTTTTAAGTAAGGGCCTCATCCAGAGCCCTATCGAATCAGATCAAAAAGGGCATGAGCGGCGGGCCCTATGTTGAGTAAGGGGGGAGAAGGTGCCCCTTCTGCTAAGTTGGAGCTAGGGAAGTTAAAGCAGGACGTCTGGTGCGACGTCGTCCTTATGGACGTATTACATATCCTACTCGTACTACCAAGGTCTTCCGAGTAGGGTTCTACCTGCGTAGAGAGAACACCGCCTTATTTTTAACGGGAAACGCGGTTATTGCCATCAGAAGACTTTGGTTGGCTAAGGAGAAAGGGTGTTTGTTGGCATACCATTTCTGGACGTGGGAAATGCATTTTTTTTATTGACTATAGGACTCCGTAGTAAAGGATGGAGAGTTATGAAATTGTTTTATCTAAAACTATTTTTTCCATTAATGTGTGTGTAGGAACTTTTAAAATAATAATAATAATTAAGATTAGACTAAAATATATAATTATGCATAAGAAAATAATCCGAAATTGATTTTGTTTTCACGCATATTTGTTTTTTAATTAGATTTTTAACAGTTAATAAATTAATTTTATATAAAACATAAGTCATAACAATATGTTTTATGTTTCAAGCATGCATTTATAATATAATTTTTTTATGCAATTAAAATTAAACTTAAATGAATTACAGTATAAAATATTGAGAACTTCTTAAATTATATATAAATTAAAATGAAAATAAATTGTTAATTGGTATTTTTTTTGTTTTTTTTTATATTTAACTTGTGTGTTTTATGTCAATTCACAGTTTCTATTGCATTACTTTTTTTTTGTTAAATTTCAAATGTCTATTTTTTATATTATTTTTTTTACGAAATACAGTTTTATAATATTTATTTTTAAAAAATACGGCAAGCATAGGTACTTTCATTACAAAATACAGTTTAATAATATTTTTTTAAAAAAAAATACTGCAAGTATAGGTACTTTCATCCCAAAACCATCCTGTTTTAGGATATAGTCTTCTAGCATTGATAAGAAAAGCCTAAACTAAAAACAAATACATCACTTTCAAGTAATTAAAAATAAAATAATCTAACCCAATCAAATTTTAATAAATTTAATGAAAAGAAACAAAGAAAGTACATCTCCTTTTAAATGGAGTAATAAATTATATACAACTGCAAATCAATAATTAGATGAGCATCAAACTGATTCAGATTAACTTTAATTGATTAAAGGTTTACAACAACTTCAAAGTAGATAATCAAAGATAACAAACGAAGACCTTCACATAATACTCTATGATTTGCACATAAAAAATTGATAAATAAATTTAAGAATAAACAAAGCAGAGGGTATATGTATTAATTCTAATTTTTACCTTTTGAATGTTTGACAAATACTGTTTAGGTATAATTAGAGTTACTTCAATAACTCAATATTTGCATATAACCTTGTGTTCTTCTCGCAATCAAAATCCTCACTCGACCTTTTCTTCTTGTAAAATCATCTCCAAAGAGTAAGGTATTTCTGCTTTGAATTTATCAGGAACTATCCACAATCGAATAACACGAACTTTCAAGTTCCAATGCATTGATTTGGATGTAATTTTTGAGATTGTGTTAAATTGCAAAGCCACTTATTGTTGAATATAGGAGAAAAATGTAAGGTTATTACTGGAAATATCTATATATAGTACGTGACTTTCAAGATACAGTGAAAAATGTAGTTAAAAATTCCTTGTTTAGTGGATGGTTATTGAGAAGTTATCTTAAGGAGTTATAAAACTGTCTTATTTGTGTTTATCTGTAAAAATATATTTATTTTTTATATAAATTTTAAATACAAAATAATGATATATTTAGACTCCTTAGGTAAAATATATACTCATTTATAATAAATGAGTATATTAAAAAATGATAAAATTGTGAATCCAATATCTGTAAAAATATATTTATTTTTTGATATAAATGTTAAATACAAAATACTGATATATTTAGACTCCTTATGTAAAATATATACCCATTTATAATAAATGAGTACATTAAAAATGATAAAATTGTGAATCCAATTTTCCTTGATTAAATGATTTATAAAAAATGATTATTTAAAATTATATGTAGTTACGTATAAGTAAATGGGTCTAAATCTAAAATATCTAAAAAGCTAAAATATTCTAAAAAATTGTGGTATTGTAACTACCGTATAATTACATAATGGATCTAATTGTAATTATTGATATGTTTCAATATTTATTTAAATAGTTATTTATTATTGATTATTTAACATTTAAAATTCAAAAAATTGTGGTAATGACATGTGTCATTTTTTCTTCTCCTTTTATATATAGATAGAAGATTATGGTAAAGATTAATGAATTACAATGTCATATACACTAAGCTTATGTACACACTCTAACAAAAGCATATATTAGACAAAATATGTATGGTAATGTAGTTTGTCTTGGCCTCAACACCAAATTTGTGATGAAAAAATAATTGACTCACATATAAAATTTAAACATAAATAATACACCTACTAAAATACAAATAGAGTTTTACTGATACATCTCATGAGAAAGTAAAAAGAAGTTGAAACAAGATTTTTGTTAGGCTAAATACCTAAGATATATTGCTCCTCAAAACTTGGAACCATTTGTATTATTTTTTATCTTTGATATTAGAAAAAAATATTAGTACAATCCCATAAATACAAGAAAGTTTTTCCTGATCGCAGACAAATAATTAATTAAAGAGGTAAGTAATTAAGGTGAAAATTAAGAGCAATAATAGCTAACTATTTCAATATCTTAATTTTTCCATGTAAGGAACTCTACCAAAAATTACTTGTACAGTTCTTTATTACTGTAGATCTTCGATCGATTTTCAAATGAACAATGATAATGTAGTCAACTTAAATATAATTTATCTTATATTGAAGAATCAAACTGAAATCGAATAGAACCGAACATGAAAAATTAAACTGAACCAAACATTTTATAATTTTTGTTTTACTATTCTTTTAATTGATTTCAAGAAGCTTATAATTTATTTACCCTTTTCCATTAAAATAAAAAAACGATACAAAATTGTATTTTACTACATTTTTTTACTTCCTTTCCTCACAAAGTTTCCGAAAACAAAAGGTTTGTAAGTTTTAAACCCATTTCGATATGTAATTAATAACAACATATCAAAAATCTGATTTGAAAACAAATTAGGAATCAAATTTATTTGACTTCCCAAATTAAATATGGAAAACCATCTATATATTTCATATTTTCAATAAATCTTATTTCAAAATAAATTAGGAATGCTACTTATTAATTTCCCACCACATGAACTAGGAATACAAGTTATTAATTTTCCAAATATAACTAACTAGGAATATGATTTGTTAATTTCCCAAATATAATGAACTACGAAATATGGTAGGTCATCTCTACATAAACTTCATTGACACTCGAACTTCTTGTAAGCATTCAAATGAATTTGATGAAACTAACTTCAGTGATCGCTATTAAATGGATAGGATCTTATTTCAACATGAAATGTTTGTGATTTAGTGGATAGGATTTTATTGCCTCATGAATCAATCTTCAATGTCAATCCATGCAAAGTTGAAATAATTTGCAGAATGGGGATGTCACATCTCAAATCACTGTGACTGATGGGCATCTACATCAAACCCCAAGTGGGTGAACCAACAATTAATAATTAAACACATGCAACATCTAACAATGTTGGCTAGAAATATAAGACTACATCAAATAAACTCGAAGGGGTCGTTTGGTTGGGGACAAGTTATCCCATGATTAGTTATCCTGGGATTAGCTATCCTGGGATAACTTATCCCACCATGCATATGGGATATATAACTTATCCCATCAATATTAAATAAATGGTGGGATAAGTTATCCCAAACATGGAAACCAAACAAGACACAAAAAATTTATCCCATCACTATTTTCTTATCCCATGACTATTATTTTTATCCCTCACACCAAACGACCCCTAAGTTTTTAAATTAAACAAAATAATAGCGGACGTCTAAAAAAATATCCCCAAAATCTAAAAGTCATTATACTAAAATATCTAACTAAAATGTATAATAGTAGCAAATAAATAAATACTATGTAGTCTCAATGTATGAAAGAGTGATTAAAAAATGAAGAATATATGGGGAAGTCCGGATGGAAGTAGCTCACTCTCATATCTGGAAGTACGCGGCCAAATGTGAGATTCGGTAGACGCCTCTGGATCACAATCTGCACTCAAAAGAAAGTGAAGGAGTAGCATCAGTACAAACACTATGTACAGAGGTAAGCATCATAGTCCGACTAAGATTACTAAATAAATATCTAATCACAACTATAAAGCAAGTAGATTGGTAATCCCACATAGTCAAACACATAAGCCATAACCAATGAGATCATCTCAAAGTCACTAACATAACTGGTGTAGTGGATATAATATCACGACCCAAAAATCAAGTGTGATGGCACATACCTTATCCCACTAAGATAGGTCTGCCTAAACAAACCTTTACAACTGTACATGCGGAAGTAAAAATGAAATTAAGAATTAAACATAACATAAGACTTTCGATAATAGTAATATTGCAAAACTATCCCTAAAACCTAGTGTCATGTGTACAACGATAAATGTAATACATCAAATTTAAAGATAATACAAGTTTGAATGCCTACTGTACTATAATATTAAAAAGAACAATCAAGAGTATGTGACTGAGATGACCAACATCTACCTCACAAACTCCAAAGGTGAGCCTCAGACAAAGATGTAGGAGGAATGATCAAGATGATCCGGGCTCGTAACCTATATAAGTGTAGAAAGTAAGGGAATGAGTATCACATAACAATGGTACTCAGCAAGCTTCCCTAGCTGACCCCAAGTAAAGTAATACCGAACACACGTACCTTGACACACCATCTGAACCTCCACATACTATAACCTGCATAGAAACTAGACCAACCCATCCTAACCATTTGGCAAGTAATGAGACAACACAATATATGTAATACACTATAAATTCACACAACAAAGTCTCCATAGCATAATCACAACCTTTCATATTCAAATAATCACAAGCATAATAACTCCCTCATAAAGTTCAAAGAATGATAATGAGGTGCAATGTAATGCAATACAAATGTAATATAGAGTCATGCATGTCTGTCCTATTGAAACATACTCGCTGCCTGTGGGGGCAAACCAATCCCTGTACCTACCACGAAGTGTGACACATCCCTCAAAAATAGTATTAACCATGGTGCGTGGCACGTCCCTCGAAAGTAGTACATCCTCTTTATTTCTCTCTCTCTCTCATCACTTTCACAAAGTACCCATCACAACAGTGTCTCATAACCACTACAAATTAACATATTCATATGTCTAATGAGAGGATAATAATTTCACATCAATATCCAATACACATCGTCATATCAATGAATTCATTTTTCTCCGCATGATCATTGCTAATAGTTAGGCAACATTTGATAACAAGTGTAATATACTTAACAAAAGGTCAAAGAGGTTCACTTTCCTTAAAAGAGAATACAATCAACTTGACACTTGAGCATCCCATTACGATGAGTCTCAAAACCACAAAATCTAATCAAATACATATTTTTTATAAGCAAACATGAAAAATGATACCCATAATGAAAGTTTAGAAAACTTAGTCCAAATCAACTAAAAAAGTCATTTATGAGGGCTAAAGTTAATTTTGAAATTTTTATTAAAAAAACATAATACCCAACATATTTGGAACTCATAGGTGAAATCGAATCGAAAAATGAGTTAAAACCATACTTGAAAATCCAATTTTATTCAAACGTCATTTTCATGAAAAGCCCTCAAAGTTTGAATACAAAACAAGGATTTGACACCAAAAGCATGAAACAATACATGAGAATGAAGGGTTGGGTTTATATTCACTTACCCAATTGATAAATTTTGAAAATTCTCTTTGAAATTGCCTCTCAAGAATTCTCAATGTCAAGAAATGGTAAAATGAGAAAGAAACCTTAATTTTGGAAATTTACCATCTGCCAAATAATTTAATCTACGCGATCGCAAACAAAAAATATGGTTAACTCATTAATTGACATGTACAATCGCGATAAAGTCCACACTTTTGAGTTGATCAAGATTTTAAACCCACGCGATCGTGTAGACATCCCACAAACATAATGCACAACCTTAGCAAACTAACATGATCATGGAATAGGATCCCACAATTGTGATGAACATCGCATCAGTTAATTATAAGAGCAACAACAACACATTAAGACTCAAAATCCTCTAAATGGCTCCTCAAGATTCGTTCAGAATCTCAGACACACAAACAGATATGCTACCCAACTAAATTTAATGTTTTGGACTCAATGGAACCATCAAAACATTGATTTGAGGTTTCCTTGACTTGAAACCCGTTAAAGCCACAATAAACTAACATCCACCTTAAAATACCAAAATACCCTCAAAACCTCTAGAAGTTCAACCAAGATCTTTCCAAGACCTAAAATAACCCTCTAAATCTAAATAAATCAATTTGAGCGTCCAAAATCTGAACGTCTACTGATGTCAACTCTTGGCCTAAATTCACTTAAACTTAGAAATCAAGGGGCTCAAATCCACATAAAAACTTTGAAATTGAAAACGACAACATTATGTCACGCCCCGAGCCTACACCCTAGACGCGACTAGCACACAAGAACCATTGTTGGCCCCAAGCAAGCCCTTGGCCTGGGTCAACTCTCAGGGAAAGACTTATTCAACATAGAATAACTCAAAATATAAACTTTACTCAACTATCTCAAAAGTTAACTCAGACTATTTGAGAAATAAAACATCCAAACTGACTTCAAGGGCAACTCAAGACTAGAACACAACAACAGAAATGAACAAGACTCATGAACTACTACTGCCTATCTATCTATGAAGCCTCTAATACTATGAGGGATGTCAGAACAAGACCCCCGATCATCCTAACAAATTGAAATAACTGATGATAAGTAAGGGATCCTTCGGAAGCAAGGAGGCTCACCAAATAACTCTAGAACACAACTGGATTAACGAAGCACTGGATGATGATCCTGGTTACTTGTATCTGCATCATGAAAGATGCAAGCCAAATGGCGTCAATACATGGAATGTACGAACATGCAAGGGAAAATCAAAAACATGACATAAGCTTGAACTGGAATTGAAGAAATAACTTACCTCGTCTCAACTCAACTCAATCTCAACTCATTTCAATATAAAAGCAATAAAAATAATGTGATGTAAAGAAAAGTTGTTAAAATAGTATATAACAACTCAATGTATTGGAAACTACAATAAAACTCAGTTTATACGTAAAAATACAAAATAAACTCTGTTTGGAGATTCTCTAACCGACAACCATCACTACGAGTTATGTGATGATACAACATCTACCCACGCTGCCAGAACTGACCTATACATTGTCGGGGCGTAGAACTCCTCAACTAAGTGGATCTACTAAGCTATGCTTAAAAGTCAATAAAGAATCATCTAAAAAGTATGACCCTTTCTACTCACGTTGGCTACATGGTTTATGGGGGGCTGTGAGTTAAATGAACTCTCCCCCATATCGGTGCTCAATACTACTCCCAAACTATATCTTAGCTCATATGTTTTTAAAAAAAAATTCCTCATCCTCAACTTTGAGATTATTACTCAAAAGATTTCTCTTAAAAAAGATAGTACTCAAAACTCATCATGAACTCTTTTGGAAATCGGTGTTTCCTCTCTTCTTAAATGTAAAAACATTTACTCTTGAGAATACGTAGTTCCCATATATAATTTTGAAAAAAATGAACTCTACTGTCCTCATCCTCGAACTCAAGTACTCAAGTCTTACAACAGGTTTTAAAAGATTGTAAAAGACTTCTCAAAATGACTCGAAAGAACTCTCACGACTTAACTCTTAACTCTACCTTGAATTTAAATTATGAATTCAAGGTTATGATTTATGATCATGTTATGAATTATCTCTCAATGTTTAGATGTAGATTAGAGTAGTTAGAATCAATAAGAAGTAAAGGTACACTTTAAAAGGGCTTAAACAGAGCAAACGACGGAAAAAGAGTGGGGGCAGGCGACCTTGGCGCACTGCTGGCACGGGGCGCCAGCCCTTAAACTCTAGATACCTATTTATGGCGCACCGCTGGGGCGCCGCCCCAACCCTCCCCCAGAACAATCTAACAATTTTTTCTTCTCATTTTCTGATCCTAAATCACTTTTAATCGATTGATTTCCTCAAGTTTTCCTTAAATTCAATTACCCAATACAAGTACATAAAAATCTACTCAAAAACAACTCTTAAACTCAATATGATTATCTCAAGAACTCATCAAACCCATCCTAATTCAAGAACGAAAGCAATACTTCAAGAACACTCATCAAGAACTAAAATCCTTCAACTTTAAGAACAAAATTGCGTTAAAATAGCATGATTCGATGTGGGTGAACGAAACCAACACTATGAGAACTCACATACCTCTTAGGGATCAAACCCTTGCGAAACAACCCTCGATCCGAAAGAAATTTTGATGAACGCCTTGAACCTTCCCTCTTTTCTCCTATTTTCTCTTCTTTAACGCTCTTCTAAAACCATAAGGGTAATTAGGATTGTGAGAACTGAACCAATTCAGTTTAGACCCCTAAAACCTTACTAAAAACGTTTTAATCTGATGGGGTAAGGAAAAGACCAAAATACCTCTCACATTTTTGGGTAACTTTCCTTAACTGGACAGGCATACTTCAAATGGGCATATCTCCCTCAATCTGAACTCGAAACTTAGCAAACTTGGTGGCATTAGAAATAGGATTCCAAAACCTTTCATTTGATATCTTATGGGCCACCAAACTCATCATGTACTGAAAGTTATGGTCATTTGAACTTGACCCAAAACTTACATCCTAAGCATAACATGCGAAATTCTCAAATTGGCTCTTTCCAAATTAGTTCTTTCTAATTTTAGCTCTTTCTAAGGAGGGATGTTACAATATCTCCCCCTAGGGAACATTCGTCCTCAAATAAGATTACTCTAAGCAGAAATTAGAATGGTAACATCTACACCCAACTCAAACACCCAATATGCAATTTAACACATTCCGAATATCAATTTAAAGAGTACCAAGAAAAAAAAATTGTACCTTGATTGGGAATTTCTCCAAACTCAAAGAGATGTGGGTATCTCTTTTTCATATCCTCCTCAACCTCCCATGTAGCTTCCTCAACAAACTGATTCCTCCATAAAACCTTGACTGATGCTGCCTCATTTATTCTCAACTTGCAAACCTAACGATCCAGAATCTGAACGAGAATCTCTCCATAAGATAGGTTGTCCTTAATACCAATATCTTCAATCGGTATAATAAGTGAAGGATCACCAATACACTTTTTCAACATTGATATGTGAAACACCATATGGACTGTTGTTAACTCTGGCGATAGCTCAAACTCATAGGCTACATTGCCAATCCTCTTGGATATCTTGTAAGGACCAATATATCGGGGACTGAGTTTCCCCTTCTTGCCAAACCTCATAACACCCTTCATGGGTAAAACCTTCAAATACACCCAATCATCCACCTCAAACTCTAAGTCTCTTCTCCTAACATCAATATAGGATATGACAACTCTGCGCTGTTTTCAACCTTTCTTGAATGATTTTCACCTTCTTCATAGCTTGATGAACCAAATCTGGTCCTATAAACCCAGCCTTACCAACCTCAAACCATCTAATAGGAGATCTACATCTTCTTCCAGAAAGTGCCTCATAAGGAGCCATCGGGATTCTAGAGTGATAACTGTTGTTATAAGCAAACTCAATGAGAGGTAAGTGATCATCCCAATTACCCTTGAAATCGATCACACATACCCTCAACATATCCTTTAAAGTCTGAATTGTGCGCTTTGCTTGACCATCTGTGTGAGAATGGAAAGCAATACTCAAATTTACCTTCGAACCCAAACCTTTCTGGAAAGACTTCCAGCATTGTGAGGTGAATTGTGCATATCTATCTGAAATGATGGATACCAGAACTCCATGAAGTCTGACTACCTCTTGAATATATAACTTAGCATAATCTTCTGTTGAATAGGTAGTTTTCACCAGTAAGAAATGGCTCATTTAGTCATTCGATCTACAATCACCCAAATCGAATCATGTTGCCTGCGAGACCGTGGTAAACCAGTAATAAAATACATATTGATCATCTCCTACTTCCATTCTCGAATATCTATTTTTTGAGCCATACCACTGGGCCTCTGGTGCTCTACCTTGACTTGTTAACAATTCGAACATTTAGCAACGAACACTGCAATACTTCTCTTCATATTATTCCACCAATATACTTCTCTCAAGACATGATACATCTTTGTGGAACCTGGATGGATAGAGTATCTAGAGCTATGAGCTTTCTCCATGATCCTTGTAACACCCCAGAAAATTTTTGAGCTAAGACCCAAATCTTTCTTCGTAGTGAGTGAGATTTTTGCAAGGAATTAAAAATTTCTTATGTTTTAAGGTCATTAGATGTAGCATCTTGAGTTCCAAAAAGAATTAAATTGGAAATAGCAAAATCTGAAATTTTGCAAGTTAAGCTAAGTATGAGTTTTGGGTCGACTTCAAACGACCATAACTCATATCTCATGATGAGTTAGGTGTACTACCATATACCGTAGGGAAGATCTTTGAATTATATTTACAACGCCACCGAGTTTGCTAAGTTTCAAGGTCGGATGAGTGAGATATGGCCTTTTGAAGTTAGGTTGTCCAGTTAAGAAAGTTAGCCGAAAATAGTAAGGGGTATTTTGGTCTTTTCCTTACCAAATCAGATTTAATTCA
>NW_006239159.1:552065-552494 GCF_000226075.1 Solanum tuberosum
TTCTTGATAGGTGTTCTTGAAGTTCATTCTAAATCTTGTTGTGTTGGGTTTTAGATGATTTCTTGAGATCAAAGTGAGTGTTTTAATGGATGTATTGAGTAGATTAGAGTGTACTTATGTTAAGTAATCAAATCTAAGTGATTGGGGAAGAAACCATTCGATTCTAGGTGAAATAGGGTTAGAAAACGAGAAAAGAAACTTGCTGAATTTTCTGGGTTGGGGCCTGGCGCAAGGCGCCTGCCAGAGCACCCCAAACCTACCTTTGAAGTTTAGGGGCTGGTGCCCCACGCTACCCATAGCGCCAGGGACGCCTGCCCCATCCAGTTTGTCATCGGTTGCCCCGTTTGAGTTCGTTTAAAGTGCACCTTCAGTCCTTTTCGATTCTAACTACTCTAAGCTACTTCTAAACACCTAAAATCATTCCTAACA
>NW_006239159.1:553465-651693 GCF_000226075.1 Solanum tuberosum
ACACAGAGTTGACATCATGTTTTAAAGAACTTTTCTTTATATTGCACTTGTTTTAAACTACTTTATAATGAAATGAGTTCAGTTAAGTATTCATGAGTTGAGTATCCAGAGTTGAGTATCATTGAGTTGAGTATCTAATCTTTGAGTTGAGTAGCTATCCTTGAGTTGAGTAAGTTTGAAAAGAGGCAAGTATGTTTCCTTTTTATCAAGTTCCAAACTTATGTTTATGCTTTAGAATTCCTCTTACATGCTCGTACATTCCACGTACTGAGCCATTTGGCCTGCATTTTTTCATGATGCAGACACAGGTATTCAGGATCATCAACAGGAGCTTCGTTGATACATCCGAGAGTTCGAGTTAGCTATGGTGAGCCTCCTTGCTTCCGGAGGATTTCATTTACTTTCAGTTTAGCAGGATGTCGTGGGTCTTGTCCCGACTTCCATCTTTATCAGTTAGAGGCTTCATAGATAGTCAGTATAGTTGATAAGTTTGTATCATTTATTTTATTAAATGTTTTTAAAGCCTAAAGTTGCCTTTTTATGGCGAGTTGTATATATTTTATTATACCGAGTTTTCTTTGGACTTAAAGTTTGTATTTAAGTTTTATGAACTTTTAATTCAGTTTTTAAGCTTTGTATGCTTGAATCAGTTTTCCGCTTGTAGTCAGCCAAGATGAGGGTTCGCTTGGGGACCAACAATGGTCTTCGAGTACCGGCCACGTCCAGGGTGTAGGCTCGGGTCGTGAAAATCCTCTCTTGAAATTCATCCACCTTGGGTACACACAATCTACCTTGATACCTCAATACACTATCTCCCTCTTGTTCAAAGCCTTCACTTTTTGCTTATGAACATTTGCCTTCAATTTAAACAAAATTGGATCTTGGTCTAGTTTCTGTTTCACTTCGGATACAACTGATGATTCAGCCCCATTCATCACCGCCACTCCTCCTTCATTGGAATACATTAACCGAACTCCCAATCGTGCAAGTCTGTGCACATCTTTTGCTAACTATTTCTTTCTTTCCTCAACCTAGGAAGTACTACCCATAGATAACCTGCTCAAGGCATCAACAACAACATTAGACTTACTTGGGTGATAGAGAATACTCATGTCATAATCCTTGAGTAACTCCAAACACCTCATTTGTCTGAAATTAAGCCCATTCTGGCTGAATACTTACTAAAGACTCTTTTGATCGGTGAACACATCTACATGAACACCATAAAGATAGTGATGCCATATTTTCAAAAGTGAATACTACAGTAGCCAATTCTAGGTCAAGGCCTGGGTAATTCCTCTCGTGAATCTTAAGTTTTCTGGATGCATAAGCTATAACTTTGTCATTCTTCATCAATACACAACCCAATCCAACCCTGGATGCATCACAATAAACAACAAACCTTATGTACCCTCTAGTTAGGTTAACACTAGGGCAGTAGTCAACCTTAATTTCAATTCCTGAAAGATTTTCTCACATGCTTCAGACCATTGAAACTTTGTTGTCTTCTAAGTGAACTTAGTCAACGGGGATGAAATAGATGAAAACCCCTCGATAAACCTTCTATAATAACCAGCCAATCCCAAGAAACTCCTAATATCAGTTGGAGATGCAGGTCTAGGCCAGTTCTGCACTGCCTCAATCTTCTGAGTGTCAACTCAAATCCCATCACCAGAAATAATATGGCCTAAGAACGCCACATACTCAAGCCAAAATTCGCACTTGGAAAATTTAGCATACAACTTCTTATAATTTAGAGTTTGGAAAACTACTCTGAGATGACTAGCATGATCCTCATAATTCCTTGAATAAATCAGAATGTCATCAATGATACAATAACAAACATATCTAGATAAGGCTTAAACACTCTGTTCATCAGATCCATGAACGATGCATTAGTCAAACCAAAAGACATGACCAAAAACTCCTAATGACCATATTGGGTCCTAAAAGTTGTCTTAGGGATGTCACTTTCTCTTACTCTCAACTAATGATAGCCAGATCTGAGGTCTATCTTAGAAAAACAAGTGGCACCTTGAAGTTAACCGAATAGATCATCATTTCTCGGAAGAGGATACTTATTCTTAATAGTAACCTTATTCAACTGACGGTTATCTATACACATTCTAAGAGAACCATTTTTCTTCCTCACAAATAAGACCGGAGCGCCCTAAGGTGAGACAATTGGTTGAATGAAGCCTTTCTCAAGAATGTCTTGCAACTGCTCTTTTAACTCAGTAACTCAACTAGAGCCATTCTATATGGCGGAAAAGAGATAGGACGAGTATCTAGATGAATATTAATACCGAAGTCTATTTCTCTCTCAGGAGGGACTTCGGGAAGATCATATGGAAAGACCTCTCGAAACTCACTCACTACTGGAACTGACCTAATAGGTGGTGTCTCAACACTAGAGTCATTAACTCAGACTAAGTGATAGATGCACCCCTTGGAAACTAACTTTCTCGCCTTAAGGTACGAAATAAAATGGCCCTTAGGCACTATTAAACTACTCCTCCACTCAAAAACAGGCTCATTAGGAAATTGGAACTTACCTAATCGAGTTCTACAATCAACTGAGGCATAATAGGCATGAAGTCAGTCCATACTTAGAATAACATCAAAATCTACCATGTTTAACTCGACTAAGTCATCCATGGTGTCCTTGTGATTGACGAAATGGTACAATCACGATAAACTCTCTTAATTATAATAGACTCATCAATAGGTGTGGAAACACTAAAGGGATCAAGAAGTTGTTCGGGAATATTATCGAACCTCACAGCTATATATGGAGTCACAAAAGATAGACTCACACCTAGATCTAGCAATGCATATACATCAAAAGTAAAGACTTTGAACATACTAGTGACAACATCAGGTGAATTCTCTTGCTCTTGGCGACTGGTGATAGCATACGGACGGTTTTCCCCTACTCATGTCCCTGAAGTAGCTCCTCTAGGTGCAGCTCTGTCGGGTGGAGCCACTGAAAAAGATTGGGCTCTGTTGCCCCCATTAACACTACCCTGCTTGTTATTTGTACTCTCTCTTGAAGTGATCATTCTGACCATACTTGAAGCAACCAGTGGAGCCATTATGACACACTCTTGAGTGGTTCTTACCACACTTAGCACATGCAAAAATCTCATTACCTCTTTGTTCCACACTAACTTGAGACTGTTCGGGTCTAGCTTAGAAGTTTTGAGAGTTCTCATTCTTGAACTCACCTCTGTTTATCGGTGCAGGTGCACTAGCAGATGATGGATCAGGTCCATTTAGCTTGTGTTGAAAAGAAGACCGGTTTGCATTAAACTTCTGCTGCCAGGACTCATTTCCTGTTGTCTTAGCCTTTTTATTCCGGAACTCTTCTTTATCCCTCAGCTTATCTTCCTCGACCTGTTGCACATGGATCATAAGTCTTGTTATGTCATATTAACATAACTGCCTTACCTTATTCGCTTGACAAACGAGACAACCCAGAAATAAACAAACTCATCCTGCTCCTCATGTCAGCAACCATCTTCGGAGCTTAATGGATATTTGGGTGAACTTAAGGCTGTACTCACTTGAGGGTGAACCAAGTGAAGTTCACGGCCAACTTCACGGACCGTTAACTTTACTACGGTCCATGGTTGAGCTCGTGAAAGTAAGGCAGTGCGGGGCCTTGAGAAGATGAAGAGCAGGAATAACCAAGTGAAGACCACAAAGAGTTCTATGGGCCGTAGTCCTCACCATGGACCGTGGTACCTGCCGTGAAGCTGAACTAGTGTGAAAGCAAGAAAGAGTTGAAAGAAGGTCGAAACCCAAGTGAAGACCACATGAGACTTCACGGGCCGTGGTCCTCACTATGGACCGTGGTTGCTCTCGTGGTGCATTTTCCAGTAACCAAGTTTGAAGACCCACTTTCTGGAAGCTCCAATGCAAGACTACGAAGGGCTTCACGGACACGTGTCGTGGTATTGGCCGTGAAACGGCCCGACAACTCAGTCCTAATTCGATTAGGACTCATTTTAAACATTCTATTTTGAATTACATTAGGTCATTTTTAAAATTAGAATTCATTATCTTACGTTTTACGACGAAGAACACAACATTACTCTTAGCTTTCGATTTTTGGATTTTTTTATTATTGCTATCAGTTGGAAATTCGAATTCAGACTATCAGATTATCAAAGTGATTGTTAATTTGCTAATTACTTTCGTAAGACTTTTTCAATATGTTTTCATCCCTAATTACTGATTGTTTATGTGAAATCATAAGTAGCTAAATACCACGACTGGGGCAGTGTCTATTTACATTCTGTAGTTTTTAACTTTCGATATCATTGTCATCTAGTGAGTGCACGCATTAGATGAGCCTGTATCTGGTATTTGTTCGAGAGAAAAATAGCAGTTAGGAAAAAGCTGAACAAAATTATCCAATTGGAGTTAAAGCTTGAGTTCGAGAGAAAAGATCTTTAACACCATATCATTTTAAGTGAGGGTCAATGTTAGTAGAACTCCAGGGTCAAGAGAAAATGAGTGATAATTATCTGATTTGGCTGAGAAGTGTCAGATAAATTTAACTCACAATGATTTTGTAAACATTGATTTGCATGATGCTCTATTACGGAAGAATACTTGAACTAATGTTATGGTGAACACAATCCTGGTTTGTCTTAATTAACTGAATCAACCTTACAATGAAATAGTTTGTTAGTCACGAATCTAGATTTTGACTGCAAGTTTGGTAATTATAACTTTTCCACCAAACCCAATTTACTTTCCGCTGTAATTTGTTTGGGAGATAATAACAACATTCGAATAAATGCGATAGTGAAACCTTATTTGTAAAGAAATTATCTATGGGATCGACCTCAACTCTAGTTGAGTTCTGTAAATTGACATCGACCGTTTACACTTCGTATTTGAAGTGTAAGTTTGGGCGTATCAAATTTTGGCGCCGTTGCCTGGAAATTTCATATCAGAAGTGTTTTACTAGCTTTTAATCAATTTGTAGTTATATTTCCTAATTTTACATTTTGTTATGTGTTTGTGTCTTCTTCAGGTGAGTTCGATTGTGCATGCCCAACACTAGAAGTAAAGGAGCCCCATTTCTACCTTATGATCCTGAATTTCAGCGAACTATTCGAAAGATGGTTAATGCACAAGAACTAGAGGCTTAGAGGCACAGATTGGGATTAGAAGCTGAAATTGATGTTGCAAGAAATGACCAGCAAAATGCTTGAATCAATCAACCTAGGGCAGTAGATGATAACAGAGGGTTGGAATGATTAGTCCCTCCCCAGCGCCAACCAATAACCCCAAGGGGTAGAGCTTAGCATCTAGCTCATATGATGTATGAAGAAGTTGATGCTGGCTTGGATGGAGCTGGAGCCACTGGAGCTATAGTGTTACCTGCACTACCTCCAGGTGTTAAGTTCACCATCACTAGCACTATGATACATTTGTTAAACCTGAAAGATATGTTTAGGGGTGCAGCTGGTGATGATGCAAATCAGCACTTGATGAATTTTGTGGCAATCTGCAAGTCACAAGAAATTCGTGGAGTTAATCAAACTGTGATGAGATTGAGGTTGTTCCTATTGTCTCTTACTGGAGAGGCAACAAAGTCGTTGAATGGGATGCCAGATGACTCCATCAGAACTTGGATAGAGCTGAAGGAGGCTTTCCTAGAACGATTCTTTCCAGAATCAAAAGAGTTGCAGATGAAGGACGAGATTAGTACACACAAGCAGCTACCAGGAGATGCAATGCATGATACTTGGTTGAGGTTCAGCCAAAAGCTGAAGAAATTCCCCAAACATGATCTTACTGAAAGGCATCTGAAACAGGCTTTTTACAGATCTCAAAATTATGTTACTAAACCTGTTGTTGATGCAGTTTGTGGAAGCTCATTTATGAGGAAGTCATTCTCGAAAAGCATGCAACTGTTGGATGAGGTATCAAAGAATAACAGGGAATGGTACACAAGAGATGCTCAGGTAGGAGAGCTTGGGTATACATTTGATCTTTCAACTAAACAGAGGAAGAGAGAGGATGAAAGGGACCAAGATATGGCGCACATGAGGACACAAATAGATCTGTTCACCAAGCACATTGTCACCAAGTCTGAAAAGGTAAATGTTGTGGGACAACAAAACAGGTATGAGGATCAAGATATTGACCTTGATGAGGAAGCTAACTACTTAGGTAACCAAGTAGATTTCTAGAATTATAACTCTGGAAATTAGGGTTACAATTCTGGAAACGCAGGTCGGAACTATGCTAGGGATGGTCAGTATGATAGGCCAGCAAATAGAGATGAGGGAAACTGGCAGAACAGAGATGGGTATAGGAATTATTGCAGTGGTGTTTATGTGCCCCAATGTAATAGAGACCGGGCAAGTGGTAGTTTCAGCGGGTCTAAGCTGGAAGACATGATGGGTAAGGTACTCCAGAAAGTTAAATCAACTGATGCAGAGGTAAAATAAATGAGAGGTGATTTCTCGAGCATGAGTCAGTTGGTGGACTCTCACACCACCTCTATTAAACAAATTAAGCAGCAGTTGGGGAAACTCTCAGCCTCATTAAATCAGAGGAAAAATGGGTAACTACCAAGTGACACTATTCAAAACCCTAAGAAGGACGGGCATTGTATGGCCATCGCTACCAGGAGTGGTAAAGTTCTTACTGACCCTATTTCTGCAGGTACCAAACATGAATAAGTCTTGGAGCAAGCTGGCAGAGAGGAGGATGAAGCTGAATAGGTAGATGATTTGGAGGATCCTCAGCTTAAAGCACAACCTGCAAGAGGAAAAGAGAAAGTGGTCGAGGAAAACCTGCCTTTACAGCAAATTTCCAGACCACTTCCTCATTTCCCTCAAGGATAAAAAAGAAAGCTAAAGATGGGAAGTTTACAAAGTTCATCACCATGTTGAAGCAACTTTCAGTAAACATACCACTGGTGGAAGCCCTGGAACATATGCCAGGATATGCCAAGTTCATGAAGGACTTGATTACAAAGAAAAGAGTTGTAAGTCTTAATTTTACTAACGATGTTTATCATTGCAGCGCCATTGCTACAAGATCTCTGGTTTAGAAGAAGAAAGATCTAGGTGCATTCACTATCTCATGCACCATTGGGTCAATTAAGTTAGCAAAAGCTTTGTGTGATCTAGGAACCAGTATCAACTTGATGCCATTAGTCATCTACAAAAAATTGGGGTTGGGATTTCCAAGACCCACAACAATGAGGTTGATGATGGATGATAGGTCAGCTAAGCGGCCAGTGGGAGTCCTATGTGATGTACTTGTAAAGGTGGACACCTTCATCTTTCCAGCTGATTTCGTGATCTTGGATTGCGAAGTGGACTTTGAGGTTACCATCATTTTGGGAAGACCCTTTTTTGCCACAGGAAGAGCTTTGGTGGATGTTGAAAGAGGAGAGTTGAAGTTCAGACTCAACAAGGATGAGGTAAAGTTCAATATTTGCAGTTCAATGAGGCAACCCAATGATATGAATGTGGTATCTACAATAGAACTGGTTGTTGATGAGGACATGAGGGTACCCATAGAAGAGAGGATGACTGTTGAAACCTTAGTTGCAGTGCTGATGAACTTTGATGTTGAATTCTGATCTGACTATATAGAGACCGTGAATGCTTAGCAGGGTATGGCAGCACACTCGTATGCTCCAAAGAAATTGGACCTGGACTTGAAAAACAGGCCAAGCCCTCTAGCAAAATTATCCATCGAGGAGCCACCTGTGCTGGAACTAAAACAGTTACCCAGTCACCTCAGGTATGTATTTTTGGGTACTAATAACACTTTACCTGTGATCTTGGCTGCAGATTTAAATGAAGAGAAGCTTCAGGAGGTGATCAAGGTGTTGATAAGGTACAAACGGGCAATTGGGTAGACTATTGTTGATACAATTAGAATACCTCCTAGTATATGCACCTACAAGATTCAGCTTGAGGAGGACTGCAGCCCAATCATTGAACACCAGCGGAGGCTAAACCCACCTATGCAAGAGGTGGTTAAGAAAAAGATAATAAAGTGGTTAGATATTGGGGTGGTCTATCCCATTTCTGATAGTCACTGGGTCAGTCCAGTGCAATGTGTGCCCAAAAAGGGTGGTATGACTGTGGTGGCAAATGCCAAGAATGAGTTAGTCCCACAGAGACCAATCACTGGATGACGAGTCTGTATGGACTATAAGAAGCTAAACAAGTGGACTTTGAGGGATAAATTCCCCTTGCCTTTCATGGACCAGATGCTTGATAGGTTGGCAAGTAAAGGGTGGTATTGTTTCTTAGATGGATATTCTGGCTACAACCAAATATCAATTGCTCCTGAAGATCAGGAAAAGACCACATTCACATGTCTTTATGGCACCTTTGCATTTAAACGCATGCCATTTGGACTATGTAATGCACCAGCGACATTCCAAAGATGTATGATGTTTTTTTCTCAGACATGGTTGAGGACACTCTAGAGGTATTTATGGACGATTTCTCTATAGTAGGTGATACTTTTGATGACTGTTTGTTGAATCTTAGTAGGGCTTTACAGAGATGTGAGGTGGCCAACCTAGTACTGAATTGGGAGAAGTGTCATTTCATGGTGAAGGAGGGCATAGTCCCGGGACACAAAGTATCACATAAGGGGATAAAGTTCAATAAGGCCAAGATTAAGGTGATTGAAAAGTTACCTCCGCCAATCTATGTGAAGGGTGTTAGAAGCTTTCTAGGCCACGCCGGGTTCTATAGGTGTTTCATCAAGGACTTCTCCAAAATTGCACACTCCATGTGCAAGCTTTGGGAGAAGGAGATGAAATTTGTCTTTGATGAGGCATGTCTCAAAGCATTTGAGTACCTAAAGGAAAAGTTGATTTCAGCACCAGTGATCATTGCCCCAGACTGGACGGAGCCATTTGAGGAAATGTGCGATGCTAGTGGGACTGCATTAGGAGTTGTGTTGGGGAAGAAGCGCAACAAGATGTTTCATCCAATTTACTATTCTAGTAAGTCACTGAATGCGGCACAGCAAAACTACACAGTCACTGAGCAGGAACTATTGGCGGTGGTCTATGCGTTTGAAAAGTTCCGAGATTACCTGCTGGGCATTAAGGTGATAATTCATACAGACCATGCTGCCCTGAGATACCACATGGCAAAGAAAGATGCCAAGCCTAGGCTGATCCGATGGGTGCTACTTCTCTAAGAGTTTGACTTTGAACTGAAGGATAAAAGAGGCTGTGAGAACCAGGTAGTTGATCACCTGTCTAGGTAGGAGACTGCAAAGACGGAAGAGCTTGAGCTTGAAATAGATGATACATTACCGGATGAACAGGTATTAGCTGCAACTCTTGACCTTATTCCTTGGTTTTCTGATTATGCTAATTTTCTTGTTAGTGATGTAATGTCTGAAGGACTAATATTTCAGCAAAGAAAGAGGTTCATGCATGATGTAGGTAAGTATTTCTGGGACGAACCATATTTGTACAGGATTTGCGCTGACAACATCATCAGGCGGTGCATTCCTGAAGCTGAGATGCTGTACATTTTGGAGGCCTGTCACTCATCTCCAGTAGGTGGTCATCATGGAGGTGCTCGAACAGCCCACAAGATACTTCAGAGTGGGTACTACTGGCCCACAATTCATCAAGATGCAGTGGACATAGTAAGGAGCTGTGATGTGTGCCAGCGGCAAGGAGCCATCTCACGGCGCCATTAGTTACTCATACACCTATTATGGAAGTGGAATTGTTTGATGTATGGGGTATCGATTTCATGGGCCCATTCGTGAGTTCTTATGGGCAGAAGTATATATTGGTTGCAGTGGACTATGTATCCATATGGTTTGAGGCCATTGCTTTGCCTCTGAATGATGGCAAGAGTGTAGCTAGTTTTCTGAAGAAGAATATATTCTCAAAGTTTGGCACACCCAGAGCTATTATCAGTGATGGTGGTTCCCACTTCTGCAACAAGGTTTTCAGTGCGCTTTTGACCAAGTATGGAGTTTAACAGAACAAGGTTGCTACACCTTATCACCCATAGACCAATGGACAAGTAGAGGTATCCAACAGGGAAATCAAGGCAATCTTGGTAAAGACAGTGAATGCCAACAGGACAGATTGGGCACGAAAGCTAGATGATGCTATATGGGAATATCAGACAGCTTTCAAGACACCTATTGGTATGTCTTCATATCAATTGGTGTTTGGAAAGGCATGTCATTTACCGGTTGAGCTTGAGCATAGAGCAGTCTGGGCGTTGAAGAAGCTAAACCTCAATTGGAGCAAAACTGCAAACTTGAGGTTGGATCAGATCAATGTGATGGATGAGTTCTGTCTGAGAGCCTATGAGAGGTCGGCACTGTATAAGGAGAGGATGAAGCTATATCATGACAAGAATATTGAGAAAAGAAGCTTCACTCCTAGTGACTTGGTTTTACTCTTCGACTCCAGACTTCGTCTGTTTCCAGGCAAGTTGATATCCAAATGGTTCGAACCTTTTAAGGTCACACAGGTGTTTCAATCTGGTGCTATTGAGATGGAAAATGATAAAGGCGAGAGGTTCAAAGCTAATGGCCAGAAAATCAAGGTATATTTGGGTGTTCTTGAGGATGTGAAGATTGTAGAGGAATGCAAACTTGATGAAGTCTGAGTAATCAAGAAACCTGCGTCGTGCCGCGACGTTAAATTGTGTGTTGCTTGGGAGGAAACCCAAGATGTAATTGTACTAGGTATTTTTTCCCTTTTTCCTTATTTTTCTTTATTTTTATAGAGTCACTATGTGTTGATGTGTGCAGAAGAAAATAGGTAAAAAAAATGCAGAAATTGGTGCAGACTGACCTTCATGGATAGTATCACGGACCGTGGTGCCTTCACGGGCAATTTCACGGTCTGTCAACTTGAGGACCAACATAAGGAAGCTACTGTAAATTGCACGAAAAGGGTTCACAGAAGGGTTCACGGTCCGTCAGAACTTGTATGGACCGTCTAGCCTCTCGTGAACCTCAGGTACAAATTTTAGTTCCAAGTCAACATCACGGAAAATTTAATGGACCGTGATGCCCTTCACGGGCAACTTCATGGTCTGTGATCTCCCTTAGGTAAGTTTCTTTGCCAAGTCATTGTCACGGACTGGTTAACGGATCGTGATACCCTTCACGGGTAATTTCACGGCCCGTAATCTACTACCCAATAACATCAGTTACCCGACCCAACCCGCGCGTAACCCAACTCAAAATTAAAACGTATTTATTTGATTCCAAATGCCAAAGGGTCAGTTTTTCCTTCTTTTTTCTCTCCCATAATGGTCCTTTAAAGATTAAAATCAATTCCATCATCAATCGATTCCAAGTTCATCACAGAATCTACGCCCTAATTCCAAATTCCTCAAGAATCGTGATTCTAGGTTGTTGCTCTCTCATTTTTGGGCAACAAGTGTTTGTTTCTACAGTGCAAGTAAGTTCGTTGTTTAAGTTTCCATAACTGAAATTCCTTGATAGAAGTTAGTCCTAACTACTTTCATTGAGGCTATTTGAGTAGGTGTAGGTGTTGGACTGAGATATTTGTTATTGAACGGTTGTGGGTTAAGTGAATTGGGTGTTTTTGAATTGATGTTTGTATGTGGGTAGGATAATAGAGAGTTGAATTCGTGATTGTTCTAGTTGGTGAGGATTCAATGTGTTTAGTAAACTGGGTTATGTTTAAATGTGTGTTAATTTTGAATCTGTGCTAGAAATGGTTATTTGGGCTGTCAGAATCGTATTTTATTGTATGAGGGAAGAAAATAATAGAACATGACGAAGTGTAAGACCACGATAGGTCTTACGGACCGTGGAAACCACCACAGGCCGTAAAACCGATCGTGGACCACACTTGGAGTCAACTCATCCCTCAAACTCAGTTCACGGGCAGTATCACGAACCGTGGTGAACTCCATAGGCCGTGAAGCCTTCCGTGAATAACACTTGGTAAAAAGTTATGTGGCTCATTTTTGCACACTTTCTGTCTCAACTCCACGAGGGAGTTCACGGTCCGTGGTACTTACCACGGCCCGTATAAGCTCCCGTAGATCTTACTTGGTGTATCATTTTTAAATTTTTACGTCTTTTAGTTTTTGTTCGCCTTTTGTTTCCGTGGTCCTTCTCGATGATAGATTGAGTGACGGAATTCTTAAAGCAAGGTGTCGCAATGAATTTACACAGGGGAAGTCTGAGTACCCGATAGTGCGTCATTTGACTGTGTTGAATACTAATATTTTTTGTATTTTCTCAGGTACAATGGGTCCCAAAAGAAAGAATGCAACAAAACCTGCCCCCTCCCCCCCTACTGTTTCTCAATCAGAAGGTCATGACGACTCCGAAGCTAGTGGTTCCGAGGTGCAAATAAATGTTACACCTAAAAATCACTCACCTCGAGCCACTAGATCATTGACCAAAAGAGCTATCCTCCAGGATACTCCTTCTCATTCTGAAGAGGGTGGTGGTAGTTCTGATAACGGGGAGGACTCGGAAAGTCAATTTGATGCTGCTGCTGGTAGCCAATCTGCTGATACCTCAGGGGGCAGTTCAGAGTCTAAAAGTAGTTCTCAGGATGATGCACACACCTCTCCACCTGCAGCTAATACAGAAGCTGATACTGGAGCACGAGAGAAAGCGGTTATGATAGAGGATGATGAAGAGATTACCGATGATGATACCATGGTGATGTATGTGACTGCCCATGAACCTAATCCGACACTGAGACCATAGTTGATTGCCTATTACCGTTCTATGTGGACTGTGAACTAGTCCAAAGATTTTTTCAACAATGGGATTGTGAACAAGACTGGAGGCTTCAAGAATCGAGCAATCATGCCTGAGACTAGGGTGGTAGTAGCTGATATCAAAGTATTCTCGGACATCTATCGGATATTTCAGCTCCATCAGTTCGACTGGATGGACAATGCACCTGGAGAATATTCTAGCCACCTGGCCAGAGAATTTTGTTCCTCTTATGCATCTACATTGATGAATTTTTCTGCAGATACACAGACTATGAAACGTGGACAGAAAGACATGGCTATTACCTGGGGTCCACTCAACTCAATCATAGTTAGAGGCAAATCAATAGATATTTTTGAGGCTTCAATTAACAGAATATTGTACGGCCCGAAATACTCTGCACCATCTTCAGTTGGCCTTTTCGAGGGCAAACATCATGAGGTCACCAGTGATGCTATGATAGAAGATCAGAATTCTCGAGAGAGGGTTTTACGCTGGATTGCGAAGAAGATTGCCATAGACGGGGAAAATGCAGTTTAGGTCACCACAACTCCAACACTCATCTCTAAAGCTTCGCTGTCTTTTCCAGCCAAGGTTTGGTGGACTGTCGTCCGAGCACAACTGCGACCGACATCTAATGATAAAACTTTTTCACCTTCCCTGGCCCCGTTGGTAGCCTGTCTTATGGTTGGTTACCCGGTCAATGCGGGACGATAATAGCGATCGAGATGAGAGACAGGGAGCTAAATGAGAGAGTCGCACTTCCTTTTCCCTGTCAGATAGGGAAATTATGTTGAGGAGCGAATATTCCTCCGAACATCCTGGTTGACAGATGGGGTGAGGCATTCAGACTCATCCAAGTTTCTAAAATCAAGGATGTCGCGAACCATCTTTTTGGCGCAAAGTCTGCCGCTGTGATTACTTTAGTTGTTGTTCCTCATGTCCCAATTGATATCCCACATGCAAATAGAGGTCCAGAACAGGGAGAGTCATCACAACCTTCCACAGAGGCACCACCACCTCCAGCTTCAGCCTCCTAGGCTCCAGGTACCTTTGTCACTATCCCAATGCTCTTTCTTGATAAATTGGTTGCAGATCAGTGCCAGACCAGGACATTGGTAGACTAGATTGTGCTCCCGGATGCCTTAGCTGATAGAGACGACGGTGTTAGCTGCGAAAAAAGAGATCAAAGATGAGGTGCGGAAATAGCTGGTTGTCTTAAAAGACAGATTGGATGGTTTAGAGAACCTTATCCAAGATCGATTCTAGGCTGTCGGGTCAGTAGATACTGAAGATTTCAAATCACAGTTAGTCGAGATGAGAACTCTGATTGCTAAACTGGCTGAAAAGCCAGTATAGGTACCCACTCCGATATTATCCGAATATTTAATGCAAATGCTAAATCAGGCACCCTCCACTCAATCAATTGATGATCTTTGGGGAGAACCCCCCATGAGTAAGTCCAACAAGAGAAAATACAAAGCTGGAGAACTTGATGAGGAACCCCTACTGACCCAGTCAGAGAAGCAAGAAGGCAAGAAAAGAGAGCTCATAGAACATCAAAGAGGGAAACTCGAGAAAAGGAAGCTCTTGAACAACAACAACGAGATGCAGCCTTAGTTGGAGCTTCTGGTAGTGGAGCACCTGCTCCGACTAGTGAGGACCAAACTGATCAGGTCCCGAGTTCTGAGAGTGTACCCATTGATAAGGGTGTCAATGTTGATCCGACGACGGGCGCCTAGAGCGTTGTAGGTATGACCCCTCCTCATAGCCTGTATGTTTTATTATTCTATATCGACTTTGAGGGAAAAGTCCTTTTTATTTGGAGAGGAGGTGGTGAGCAACCTACCATAGTTGTTAGAAAAATAGAGGTTGTCTCTGTGTATTATTGTTTTGGGTGTTTTGTGTGTTGAGCTGTGCAGCAGCTAATCTGTGAAAATTGAGGACCTGAATCTGAGTTTGACTGTTAGGATCTTTAGATGACATCTTAGATATTGATATGTTGAACATGGCTAATCTGACCAAATAATTGGTGAACTAAGAAACTGAAAAAAAATGCAATCATGTGCAGTGTGTATGTAAGTTTTGATTGAAGTCTAACACTAGGAGCAGAAACTAGAACTTGCCTAAGTAGTCTTGCTTGAATCTGAGAATAACCGGATAGGAAAGGATCAGTAGGCCATTTTTGTTAAACCAGTGAAAAGCCAAAAATAAAAGAACCAAATGAAAAGCTTATCACTTGAACCAATTTGAGCCTTAAATTAGTCTTTGTTCTTACCCAACATATATCATATCCTTGGTTCTCCGCAGGTACGATATCACAACTCAGGCCAAAAGACTAAGTTGAGGGTGATTGCAATCCGAACAGAAAGAAAAAGGGGAAAAGAAGGTTAAACCAGTGAGCTAAGTGCATATCAAAATTGCATATAAAAAAAAGAGAGAAAAGAACAGAAAAACAAGAAAAAAAGAAGAAAAAGAAAATAATAGCTACTAGGTCGGGTTGAATTAAACAAAAAGAGGGAATCACTCAGAAAAGAGTATGTGAAAATGAAACTTTGGAAAACCAAGGGATTAGTCACTCACGAAACCAAATATCCATTCCCTAGCCCCGAGCCTATGTTACAAGCCAATAAAGTCCTACAGTGATCCTATTCCGGGTGTTTGAAATATAAAGCATAGAAATCAAGGGAAAGCCTATGGTAGTTTGTTGTTAGTGTTAGAAGTTCATTAAGAGCGTGAGCGTAGTACTTATTCCCTACCATTATGAGCGAGGGACTTCTTTAGTGCGAGGACACAGTGGTTGCATTTAAAAGTAGATTGTGTGAGCTGATAATTCGTAGGTATAAGCATGATTGATTGTGAGTAATGAAATGCATGTATTGATCCTTACATGTTAGATTCAGAGGTTTGGGATACAAATTGTACTTGAAATAGTTGTTGCGTGAGTCATAAATCTAGAAATGAATTGAGGGCTGATTGTATTTTTTTTTCTCATCACTTGAGGACAAGTAATGGTTCTAAGTTGAGGGTGTTGATGTGCTGCGAAATCGTGTCACATTTGATGCTTAATAACTATGAACTAATACTGGAATTAAGTGAAATTTTGGATTATTTGATGGGTTTGTTAAATATGTAGGCAGAATCTGGGTTGTATAGAAAAGTAGAAAAAGAAGCAGAACTAATGTTGACCAAGTGAAATTCACGGCCAACTTCACAGACTGTTAACTTCATTACGGTCCGTGGTTGAGCTCGTGAAAGTGAGGCAATGTGGGGCCTTGAGACGATGAAGAGCAGGAATAACCAAGTGAAGACCACAGAGGGTTCTACGAGCCGTAGTCCTTACCACGGACCGTGGTACCTGCCATGAAGCTGAACCAGTGTGAAAGCAAGAAAGAGTTAAAAGAAGGTTGAAACCCAAGTGAACACCACGGGTGACTTCACGGGCCGTGGTCCTCACTACGGATCGTGGTAGCTCACGTGGTGCATTTTCCAATGACCAAGTTTGAAGACCCACTTTCGTGAAGCTCCAAGGCAAGTCCACGGAGGTCTTCACGGACCTTGAAGCCCTTGACGGGTCGTGGTAGTGTCCGTGAAAAGGCCCGACAACTCAGTCCTAATTTGATTAGGACTCAATTTAAACCTTCTATTTTGAATTACTTTAGGTCATTTTTAAAATTATTATTCATTATCTTATGTTTTACGACAAAGAACACAGCATTACTCTTAGCTTTCGATTTTTTGGATTTTTGATTATTGCTATCAGTTGGAAATTCGGATTTAAACTATCAGATTATCAAAGTGATTTTTGATTTACTAATTACTTTCGTAAGTCTTTCTCAATATGTTTTCATCCCTATATACTGATTGTTTATGTGAAAGCATGAGTAGCTAAATACCACGACTGGGGTTGTGCGATCCATGACGAAGTTCTAGTTACGATTCCGCAAAATGAGTAAAAGGCAGTATGTGTTTACATTCTGTAGTTTCTAACTTTCGATATCATTGTCATCTAGTGAGTGCACGCATTAGATGAGCCTATATCTGGTATTTGTTCGAGAGAAAAATAACAGTTAGGAAAAAACTGAACTAAATTATCCAATTGGAGTTAAAGCTTGAGTTCGAGAGAAAAGATCTTTAACACCATATCATTTTAAGCGAGGGCCAATGTTAGTAACACTCTAGGGTCGAGAGAAAATGAGTGATAATTATCTGATTTGGCTGAGAAGTGTCAGATAAATTTAATTCACAATGATTTTGTAAACATTGATTTGCATGATGCTCAATTACGGAAGAACACTTGAACTAATGTTATGGTGAACACAATCCTGGTTTCTCTTAATTAACTGAATCAACCTTACAACGAAATAGTCTGTTAGTCGCAAATCTAGATTTTGACTGCAAGTTTGGTAATTATAACTTTTCCACCAAACCCAATTTACTTTCCTTTGTTATTTGTTTGGGAGATAATAACAACATTCGAATAAACGCGACAGTGAAACCTTATTTGTAAAGAAATTATTTGTGGGATCGACCTCAACTCTAGGTGCGTTCTGTAAATTGACATCGACCGTTTACACTTCTTATTTGAAATGTAAGTTTGGACGTATCAAATTTTGGCGCCGCTGCCGGGGAATTTCATATCATAAGTGTTTTACTAGCTTTTATTCGATTTGTAGTTATATTTCCTAATTTTACATTTTGTTCTATGTTTGTGTTTCTTTCAGGTGAGTTAGATTGTGGATGCCCAACACTAGAAGTAAAGGAGCCTCATTGCTACCTTACGATCCTGATATTCAGCAAACTATTTGAAAGATGGTTAATGCACAAGAACTAGAGACTTAGAGGCACAGACTTGGCTTAGAAGCTGAAATTGATACTGCAAGGAATGTCCAGCAAAATGCTGGAATCAATCAACCTAGGGCAGTAGATGATAACAGAGGGTTGGAAGGATTAGTCCCTGCCCAGCGCCAACCAATAGCCCCAAAGGGTAGAGCTCAGCATCCAGCTCATATGATGCATGAAGAAGATGATGCTGACTTGGATGAAGCTGGAGCCACTGGAGCTATAGTGTTACCTGCAGTACCTCCAAGTGTTAAGTTCACCATCACCAGCACATTCGAATAAACGCGACAGTGAAACCTTATCTGTAAAGAAATTCTATGTGGGATCGACCTCAACTCTAGTTGAGTTCTGTAAATTGACATCGACCATTTACACTTCTTATTTGAAGTGTAAGTTTGGACGTATCAAACATGCAAGGGGAAATCTAAAACATGAAATAAGCTTGAACTGGAAAAGAAAAAAACAACTTACCTCGTCTCAACTCATTTCAATATAAAAGCAATAAAAATAATGTGATATAAAGAAAAGCTTTTAAAACCGTGGATAGCAACTCAACGTATTGGAAAATACAATATAATTTAGTTTGTATGTAAAAATACAAAATAAATTTTGTTTTTGGATATTTTATAATTGACAACCATCACTATGAGATATGTGATGATACATTATCTCGCCCACACTGCCAGAACTGTGCTATACCTTGTTGGGGTATAGAACTCCTCAACTAAGTGGGTCCACTAAGTTGTGCTTAAAAACAAATAAAGAATCATCTAAAAAGTATGACCCTTTCTACCCACGTTGGCTACATGGTTAATGGGAGCTCTGAGTTGTATGAACTCTCCCTCATATCGGTGCTCAATACTAGTCCCAAAATATAACTTAACTCATATGTTTTAAAAAAACATTTCCTCATCCTCAACTTTGATATTATTACTCAAAAGATTTCTCTTAAAAGAGATAGTACTCTAAACTCCTCACGAACTCTTTTAGAAATCGGTGTTTCCTCTCTTCGTAAATGTGAAAACATTTACTCTTGGGAATACTTAGTTCCCATATATCATTTTTTAAAAATGAAATCTACTCTCCTCATCCTCAAACTCAAGTACTCAAGTTTTAAAACAAGTTTTAAAAGATTGTAAAAAACTTCTTAAAAGAACTCTCAAGACTTAACTCTTAACTCTATCTTGAATTTGAATTATGGATTCAAGGTTTATGATTCATGTTATGAATGATATCTTGATGTCTAGATGTAGCTTAGAGTTGTTAAAATCAATAGGAAGTAAATGTACACTTTAAAAGGGCTTAGACGGAGCAACCGACAGAAAAAGAGTTGGGGCAGGCGACCCTGACGCACTGCTGGCGCGGAGCGCCAACCCCTTAACTTCAGAGACATGTTTATGGCGCACTGGTGGGGTACTGCCCCAGCCCATCTAGCGCATCTGGAGTTCACCGCCCCACCCCTCTCTCAAAACAATTCGACAAATTTTTCTTCTTGTTTCCTGATCTTAAATCACTTTTAATCGATTGATTTCCTCAAGTTTTCCTTAGATTCAATAAACCAATACAAGTACACAAGAATCTACTCAAAACAAATCTTAAACTCAATACGATTATCTCAAGAACTCATCAAACCCATCCTAATTCAAGAACGAAAGCATTACTTCAAGAATACTCATCAAAAACTCAAATCCTTCAACTTTGAGAATGAAAGTACATTAAAATAGCATGATTGGCGTATAGGTGAATGAACCCAATACTATGAGAACTCACATACCTCTTAGGGATCAAACCCATGGCGAAACAACCCTCGATCCGCAAGAAATTTCGATGAACGTCTTGAACCTTCGCTCTTTTCTCCTCTTTTCTCTTTTTGAACGCTATTCTAAAACCCTAAGTGTAATTAGGATTGTGAAAACTGGACCAAAATCAGTTTAGACCCCTAAAACCTTACTAAAAATATTTTAATCTGTTGGGGTAAGGAAAAGGCCAAAATACCCCTCACATTTTTGGGTAACTTTCCTTAACTGGATAGGCAGACTTCAAACGGGCATATCTCCCTCATCCAAACTCGAAACTTAGCAAACTCAGTGGCGTTGGAAAGAGGATTCCAATATCTTTCATTTGATATCTTATGGTGTACCTAACTCATCCTGTAGTGAAAGTTATGGTCATTTGAAGTTGACCCAAAACTTACATCTTAAGCATAACTTGTAAAATTCTCAAATTGGCTCTTTCCAAATTAGTTCTTTCTATTTTAGCTCTTTCTAAGGCGGGATGTTACACATTCCTAGAGCAAATTCCGCATTATGGAGCTGATAGAACTAACCAAATTCCATTCTGAAACTTGTAACTCCAGATGTTGACTAAAATCACTTATCTCAACCAAAGAGTCTCCAAAATTCTAAAACTCCCAGAATATCAAAACTTTTCAATCCCATTAAAAAGTCATCTCAAAAACTGATCCAACATGACTTGAGACAACTATTGAGAAGGGTAAAATAGTAATTTGACAATATTTCCAAAAATGATCTCCAGTGTCAGCATATCATCCACCACTAGAAACCATATTCGTCCTTGAACATGACCTCTGAAGAATTAGAAAACCCCAAGACCTTGTTGATTTCTGCCACTCTGATGCTGAAGTTCACCCCTCAAAAAAAGAAAGTAGTGTTTGGGCTGGTCCAGTTAGTCATTGGAAGGTTGGTGCAAAACTCCCACACTCATCGCCCATTGCCAACACATGGCTCTCAGCTATTGGTTCCCACCTTATAGATTACATAATGGCATCGAACTTAAGCATCTTATCCTCCAATCCTTTAGAATGAAGACCCTCTTATGTATAAGACCATTGACCTTCTGCTCGAGGTAATGCCTCTTGCATTGATCAGTCACAAATCTCTCAAAATGGGAGTTGTCAATCATTCAGTAATTTAGGAAGTTAGTACCTGAAAAGGGGGGAGTGGAATTCATTAGATTATGTATTCAAGCATTGCTAATAAGAAGTTAATTTAAAACAAAGATGTAGAAGAGGAGTGTTCCAATAACTGAGTCATATGGAATCTGGCTATTGGTTATTCCATAGGGTTTTGCTGAAACAAGCACCATTTTTGTTGTTTCATGTTTGTCGTGGTAAAGGGTTAGCGAGCCTGTAGCAACAAAGAAGCGCCATCCGCAGTGGACATCATCTTCCTTGCTAAACTTGAGCCCAGCTATGGCATTCAAAAACTTTGGCACGATTTTGCCATAATTCACTACAGATCGAACCATAATCAAACATGCAAAACTCCTAGCTGATATTTTACTATGATAAGGCCAAAATCAAGTTTCATTAGACCATTTAAAGTTTGAAATTTCTTTTATAAACCACACCCTTTGTTATTGAGTTCTACCCCATAAACTCACCTAGTTCAAAGTAAACAATGCTATGAGAAACTTAGTAACATAAAGTTTAGAAATATGATTGATCTACCATCCTACCAGAGCAAACAAAATCCTACTCCTATCCACCACCACCCATTACTTAGTTTCAACAAGTAAATAGGTATAAAATATGTGAATTTAGCTTAGCATTCGACAAATAGGTATAAAATATGTGAATTGACGATCTTTTTTTCATGTTTATATGTAATTAAGTTCTGAAAAAACAGTGACGCTTCTCTTTCCATTCTTTTTTGCTTTCCACATCCATAAATATCGCTCTATATACTGTTTTTGAGGTGATTGATTTAGTGGCGAAGTGAGAAATGTTGTTAAAGATATCTAAATTTGAATATATATATATAAAATAATTTCTAACCTATATATTTTGTATGATTTTCTATATACATATTTATAGTTTTTCGACGAAGAATATCCAATTAACTATCTACGTTATACATAGCTACGCCACCGGATAGATTGTGTTTAAAAATTAGAATAGTGTTATAAAAAAGAGAAAACCCCACAAAGGATATCCATTGAGTTGTGTTTGTGTGGACAAATACAAAGAGACATTGGAGAGCCCCACAAAAGGTACGTTTTTTTTTTTCTTATATAAAGATGGCACTTGATTCAAATCTAAAAGTAAAGTATAAGGAAGGAAGATTTAACTTAGCATTCGACAAAGAGGGAGAGAGTTGTTGAGAGAATTAATTCTAGAATTTAAAGAGTGGAAAGTGAGGGAATTAGAACAATGTAATTCGGATATGGTGTAGGTGTGTCTTGCATGTGATGATATATATGAATAAACCTCACAAGGACTAATATGAATTATTTGATTTGGGATTATTTATGGTCAATTCTTAAGGAAATATGGAAATCATTATTGTAAGGGTGGGATTCAACTTGTGAGTCGGATATAGTCAAATTGTATGTAT
The DNA here is from genome assembly GCF_000226075.1 of Solanum tuberosum. Classification (NCBI taxonomy): domain Eukaryota; kingdom Viridiplantae; phylum Streptophyta; class Magnoliopsida; order Solanales; family Solanaceae; genus Solanum; species Solanum tuberosum. The sequence goes on from NW_006239159.1 coordinate 575,422, forward strand.
ATCTTGTTGTGTTAATATTGAATAATGTTGTACTTGATCAATATTATGGGGGTCGAAGGTTTGTTTAGTAGCCATGATGTATTAATTAGGTGAACCTAATGAGAGTTACATGGTTAGTGAATCATATTGTGTTAGGTGGGAAAAATAAATGCACTATAATGAACGTCAAAATATAATATTAATAAGTGGCCCTCAATCAGCTAAGGAGATGATGGTTTCAGAATATTAATAAAAGTCAAGCATGATTGAATATTGCCTTTAAATTGACTCATGTGACTTGAATGTAATAATATATGTGTAGAAACTGTGATACTAAAGATTTACATGGAGTTAGATTTGAATGGTCCAATGTAAATGATGTGATGCTTGTATGAATAAGTTGTGAATTGTTCAACACCAACTGTTATGACTTATGTTATGATGTGCACTTGTGATTTATATTATATTGACAGACAAGTAGTTTTGTGTATATGGATCTGGTATCATGCTAGTATGAGTTATAAATCATATATCATGCTGGAACAATACATAGACAGCTAGGGTCTCCTACAGGTCATGACTAGATGAACAATATTAAAGACCCTTTAGAATTTGTGTAGAAACAAATTAGTGGTGTGAGTGATTATGTGAGTGACATATGAGACTGATGAGCTACAAAGATTATACAGTTGTAAGATCAGTGGGAATATGATTTCCATAGTTGTGTGACTGCATGTTGATTTCAGGGATGGTAATAATTGTTATATATGTTATTTATATGTACATTTGTATGTGGTTGGTGATACTTATGTACAGTTATTGTGAGACATCAATATATCAACAAATGATCTTAATTATCTATGGAATTCCTCCTCTGGTGTGTTTGAAGAATTGATTTCGTGTTATGGCTCATGTCTAACTATGATAACTTATGTGTACATTTCTATTACTGTGATGTCTAAGAATTTTGGTTAACTAGAGTATTGTTTGATAGATTGAATTAGACTCGTGGAAAATGTTTAGTGACAAGTGATAAGGGTTATGAGTATAATACCACTAATAACCAAAATATTTAGTAAGTTGAGAAGTGGATGGTGCGTAATAATAATGTTACCTAGTAACAGTGATTGTACTGATTTTCCTGTGTGTGTTGCTAATGTCATGGCCAATGATTGAGCTAAGAAAGTAATAATAGAATTCTAATGTTTTGTAAAGGGCTATGGCAAGAGGGTAATGTGTGTTTGAGTAATGTAGAGTGTGATATATTGATATTTGTTGTTCTTGATAGACACTTATGATGTGTTTGCGTGAATCTAATCTTAATTGGCCTATGATATCTACTAGTACGTTTGGTGTACTAATATTACTCTTGCTGAACTTTTTTGTTGGATGTAGGTATGTTGCAAGTTGTTTAAAAGTGTGGGGATGATGGGCATTCATCTTTAAAATCTCCCTACTCTTTCTTCTAGTGAAAGTTATGTCTTTTATTTCTTGTCAAAACTTTGTATAAAAGCTTCTATACAAGTCTAGACTAGGTATTTGAGAAGTGTCAAAAGGCTATTGTAATTAAAAATGAGTGTTGATTTATTTTTTAATTAATTTTGTTTATCGCATGTGTATTTCCTTGAAATTTTCTATAAAAGAGGGAATGAGTGGTAAGGATTCACCTATTGAATTAGAATCGAGTAGGTGTTCACATGATATCATATGTTGGGTCATGAAAACCTCCAACCTATCGTGAACTCCATGGTGAGTCTCATTGCTCAAAACAATGTCATCGACAACTAACATACACTATGGCACCTTACCCAAAATATTTTGTGTCAATTCATCCATCGCCAAGGCAAACAAGAACATGCTAAAATCGATCTCAGGTGCAATCCATCTTAATTCGGAAGTACTCCGAGTCTTTTCCTGCTATTATTTTCATGGTCTTTTATCCTTCGTAAATGTTCTTTATTGACCTAATGTAGGCCACCGATTTAACTTTAGACTCCAAACATCACCAAAGAATTTCATTCGGGACTTTGTCATAGGCCTTTTCAAGGTCAATGAACACCATATGCAAATACTTTTTCCTCTCCCTGTATTTCTCCATATGTCTCCTCACAAGATGAATGAATTGAATAGTTGAATGCTCTGTCATGAATCTAAATTAGTTCTCAAAAATTGAAACATCCCTCCTCACCTCATCTCCGCCACCTGCTCTCAAACTTGCATAGTGTGACTCAATAGCTTAATATCATTGTAATCATTGCAATTCTTGAAATCACCCTTATCCTTGTACAATGAAATCATCGTACTCCTCCTCCATTCATCAGACATTTTAGTCGTCTCAAAAATGACAATAAGAAACCAAGTCACCCACTCCAAATTTGCCTTATATGTGCTCCTAAAATCCTAACAAAATTTCATCAGGTTCGATCTCTCTACAACGACTCATCTTACACATAGCACTCTTAACCTCCTTAACCTTAAAACACCTATAGTAATAAAAATCATGATGACTCTCTGAGTTCTCTAAATCACCCTACACAATATCCTTGTTCCCTTATTTATTCAAGATTCTATGATACTATATTTGTCATTTATAACACCTTGGAAATTTGGAAAAGGAAAAGATTTCATTTGTGGCTACTAGTTGAGTCCTACGAGGCCCATCTACAGTTCGCATAAGCCTTTATGGGTCATAAGTGGCACTCGTAGGGAGTGGGTTGAGTTTTACAGAATTCAAGTCCTAGTAAGTTGACCTGAGATTACCAAAGATGGGTCATAGGGTGGTCTACGGGCCGTAGGAAGTATCCTTAAAGTTGGTCCAGACTTAGTAAAATTTTGAACTTAAACTTGAGGTCTACGGATGGGGTCTATGAACCGTAGAAGGGTCAACAGTCCGTATAGGTTTTGTGAAAAGTTGGGCAAATTTGGGTTCCAGTAACTGGACCTACGGTTGACCAGTACGGTCTGTAGAAAGTTCTAGGGTACGTAGGTCCAAACCGTAGAGGCCTTCGAGAGTTTTTAATTAGGGGTTTTTTGGTATTTTCCTCTCTACCCAACCCATAAATTATGCCATTTTGTCCCTATAACTATCCTAAAACCATTTTTGCCATTCAAATTAATAGACATCCCTCTCATTCACTCACAAACTCCAAAACTCCCAAGTCATCTTCTCCAAATCCTCTCAAGAGCTCTCAAGGAATATCTTAGGGTTTCATCAAGCTTGAAGGTTTATTTTCCAAATTCTTAGGGGTTTGATTGCAAAGGTATTTGAGAATTCACCATTGGATCCCTCTCATCCATTGGGTCCCAAAAGAACTTCAATCTCCAATTCAATTTCACCGAATTCAATTAGGGTTTTATGTTAATATTCGCCTTTTTATTATTATTCAATTGTAGTTATTCTATCTTATTCTGCATGATTTATAATTGATTTCATATGGACCCATGCTTTATGCTTTGATTTTGACCTATGAACTATGAACTACGATCATGAATTGATAAGGAATTTTATGCATGTTTTACAAAAGGATGTAGTTATGGTTTAAGGATGGTTTTAAGTTAAGTATTAATAGTTTGTGAAAGGTTTTCTCACAATTTGAAAGGAAACCATAATTTTAGATGCTTATGAAGGTAAGTGTCTATATGAACAAAGTTATGAAATCATGATTTTGAAAGAAACTACTTTGATACGACTTTATGATTTGAATTGGTATTATGATTATTGTTTTTCCTAATGTTATGCTTTAATGATTGACTTTATTTATTCTGTTGGGATTTACCTTAGTACCGAGAGGACTTTGAGGTGGAGGCTCAAATAGGGTAGTCTGTAGTAGCAATCTCTAGTCCTAAACTACGTGCCCCCATAAGATTATTTTAAATGACCTAGGTAGTGGATCCACATAGCCTCAATAATATGATACAGAGTTCTACCTTTGCAAGTAAACTTTTTTTTTTCAGTGTGGGAGTTACATTGGATTCCATGTTACAACTCACATGGTCTATTTTCGGTTAAAACTAATATCTCACAACTCTATTGTCGGTTAAAACTAATATCCCACAAAAGAACTATGATTTTTCCCTAAAAGATTTCATTATGACTTCCATTAATGCTTGACCTTGTCTCGTGATTTTAATGATATGATTTCAAATATTTTAAATGTACTACTTGGTTATGCATTACATGTTTTAAGACTATTATGATATCATGCCTATGTTTATACATGTGCATACTTATGCCTATATTGTTTCATAATATAGGGTCGTACGCTTCTCCTCCCGCTCGTGGCTAGATTTGGGATTGCTCATAGGAATTGGATTTGTGAGTCCTTATACTCTGAGGGCTAAGCCATGAATACCTTTTATTGTTTTTATCATTTACTCTTGATACTTTGTACGTGGTGTATGGTTTACGTCCCAACCACTCTTATATTTGTTTTAGAATGGCCTGTTAAGACATAGTTATGATTCCGCATTTATGTTCAATCTCTCTTTCATAATATGAGACGTCTTACTTAAACTCTATAATCTTGTAATTCCTTATGAATGATGTATGTCAAGTGGATTATGTAGGGCCTTTGAAAGTCTTATATGACATGTCACGTTTAGGGTATACTTTGGATCATAACAAACTTGGTATTCAAAGCACAAGGTTTAGAAAGGTCTTAGGATATCTGACAAGCCGCATCGAGTAGAGATTTTTTTATGAGTGTGAAGCGCGCCACATTTATGAATAGAAGGCTACAAAGCACTTAGAAAACTTCACTTCTTTCACTACTCTAAAGTCGTTCCATAGAGTTAATCTCTATAACGTTCTATCTCCTAACTCTTTCCCGGTGATTTTCAGGATATGGCTACCCAAAAGGTTTATGGGAGAAGGAATGTGGCTAATGATGTGGAGCCCAAGGTTCCTCAATCCCAGGTCAATCCTTTGGCTGAGAAAGTGACTCATGTTGAATTCTGACCTACCTTCCAAGTGTTATCTCAAGCTATGACATCCAGTGCTAATAGAGAGGCCATTGCTCCCTAAACCCTCATGTGGGTACGGCGGTGATAAAGGTAATAGACTTCACTAGTATGAATCCCTTGGAGTTTCATGGGTTGAAATTTCATAAGGATCCTCAAGAGTTCATTGATGAGGTGTATAAGATAGTAGAGATAATGAGAGTTTCACCAGTAGAGAATGCGGAATTGTCCATTATCAACTCAAAGGTGTTGGTCAAGTTTGGTTCAAATGACAAAAGGAAGGGAGGGTTAATGATGTGGGTCCTCTTGATTGGGAGAAATTCAAAGAGGCATTCCTTGATTGTTTCTTTCCTTTTGAGATGAGAGAAGCGAAGGTGCTAGAGTTCATAACTTCCTTAAGGAAATATGAGTATTAAATAGTATGCTTTGAAAGTTTTCAATTAGATAATTATGCTCTGACTATGGTTACTGACTTTAGGGCAAGGATGAGAAGTTTGTATCGAGTGTGCTTGAAATGGTAGTCAAGGAGTGTCGTACCTCCATATTGATCAAAGAGATGGATATCTCTCATTTGATGACACATGCCAAACAAATTAAAGAGGAGAAGCTAAGATAGAAATCTAGGGAATCAAAGAGCAAGGATCGGTGATGGTGACTTTCCTTATTCTAGGTCTAGTAGACATGGTCGTTCTCAATTTTGGCAAAAGTTCTTTGGTCAAGGTTCTTAAAATGCTCTGGCTCCTAAGTTCAAAAAGATATGGTTAATAACCCTAGGCCTCAAGGAAGTGGTGTAAATGGATCCTCTAGTCTCGCTTGCCAAGGGAGTGGCAAGAGTCACTTGGGAAAATGTAAAGCCTGGTATGGATAATTGCTTTGGTTGTGGAAAGAGTGGTTACAAAGTGAAGGATTTTCAATTGAAAGCTATCAAGGAAAAGGATGATAGGAAAGCTTAGCCTAGTGCTTGTGGTTCGTGTGCTCCTTGTCAGAATTGGTTTTTGCTCTTAAGACTCGACAGGATCAAGAGGGTTCTCCGGATGTTGTGACTGGTATATTTAAAGTATTTCATTTTGATGTGTATTTTTTTCTTGGTCTAGGTGATACGTTGTCATCTGTTATTCCTTATATGGCCATGAGATTTGATGTTGGTCCTGAAATCCTCTATAATCCCATTTATGTCTCTACACCTGTTGTGATTCTATTATTGCTAAGAGAGTTTATGGAAATTTCCCTATTTTTATTTCTCATGCAGTCACTCATGTTGATCTTGTAGATCTTGATATGTTAGATTTTAACATTATTATTTGGATGGATTGACTTTATGCATGTTATGCCTCCATAGAATAGAGGACCCAAGTGGTCACATTCAAGGTTCTGAACGAACCAATCATGTCATGGGAAGAGGTAGATTATGCTCTTAAGGGTCAATTCATATCTTTCTTAAAATCTAGGAAAATAATTTCTAAGGGTTGCATTTATCACCTTATTTGGGTTAGGGATATAGATTCTGAGACCCCTACTCTTGAGTCAGTTCTGATTGTAAACGAGTTTCTAGAATTATTTCTCGATGATCTTTCTAGTATTTCTCCTGAAAGGGAAATAGACTTTGCATTGACTTCTCCCAGATACGATCTTTATTCCTCCTTACCGTATGGATCTGATAGAACTTAAGGAATTAAAGGACCAACTGAAGGAATTGTTGGATAAAAGTTTTATTAGACCAAGTATCTCTCCATGGAGTGCTCTGGTGTTGTTTGTTTGAAAGAAGGATGATTCCCTTCGAATGTGCATTGACTATCAACAATTGGACAAAATCACAATAAAGAATAAGTATCCTAGTCCAAGGATTGACGATTTGTTTGATCAACTCCAAGGTGTGAGTTTCTTCTCCAAGATTGACATTTGATTGGGTAATCACCAATTGAGGGTGAAGAAAGATGACATTTTGAAGTGACTTTTCAAACTCGGTATGGTCATTATGAGTTTTTGGTAATGTCTTTTAGTTTGACTAATGCCCCAGCGGAATTCATGGACTTGATGAATAAGGTTTCCAAGAAATATCTCGACATATTTGTAATTGTGTTCATTGACGATATTTTTATTTATTCCCGAAGTGAGGGTGAGCATGTTGAGAATTTAAGGATTATTTTAGAAATTCTCAAGGATTAGGAATTATATGCTATGTTTAGTGGATGTGAATTCTGGTTGAGGTTTGTCGCTTTCCTTGGCCATGTTTTCTCCGGTGAAGGCATTCAAGTTGATCCTAAGAAGACCGAGATATTTAAGAATTGGCCTAGACCTTTGTCCTCTTCAGATATTCGGAGTTTTTTTTAGTTTTGTCACGACCCGGGGGTACCCCCTAGACGTAACATGGCATACTTGACCCCGAAAGGGTAGTATACAAGCCCTTAGCATATCATAAACATAAAACTCATAGAATAATGCGAAATTAAAAATTTTCTTTACAATCGAAGTCTTTCATAAAAGAGGATGGGAGTCTAGACATTTGTCTCATTTAGCCATCTAAATACAATCAAAGTCTGAAACTAGGGACACAGCCCTTACGATAATTCTTAAATGAAATACTAAAAGAAACTACTAAGTAAAGATACTCGTCCTCGAATCTTGAGGACTCACCAACGAGCAAGGAGAATTATCTATTCCAAGCTTGAACCAATAGAAGATCACCTTCGAGAACCAAACCCTACACTTATAGAAAATGTAGAAATATGGGTTAGTACAAAAATGCACTAAGTATAGAAGCCATGCATAAAATCATTGAAAACATGCTAAAAGGGACATTTTTGTTGAAACCATATATGCCATTTGAACATCATCTTTGAAATAGTTGGAGAACGTACTCATAAAACAACTCCCATATAGTTCATCGTAGCATAAAGGACAACAACATAAACAAAAGCATAGTCTCCAATTATAGACATAATGCAAACGTCAACAATCATAAAACATAGTGTGCATACATAGTCTAATACCAAGACCATCTCATTACAATAGAACCATCACATAAGTGACCCTAAGTTATACTTGTGTCATGCATAGATAAGATCTCATAACCCTATCTACACTAAGTACCACTTTTAGGTCACCATGCTCATACTTATCATACATTAGTCTCATCCATAGTTAATACTCATAGCCAAGGAAACATTCATATACATTAGCTCATGTCAAGGAAAGTCAATCATAACAACAATCCAAATGGATAATGCATTAATTCATAAATCATCATAATGTAATGGAACCACACCATGGCTACTCTCAAAGTCTACTTGTACCATGTATGAGTGAAGTCCCATACCCTCACTCACACTATGTATATCTTCTTGAGGATTCATTAGTCATAGTTCATGTTTCACGTTCATAGTTCATTTACATAAGAGAAACACACCATGGCTACTCTCAAAGTCTACTTGTGCCATGTATGAATGGCATCCCATAATACCACTCATACTAAGTATCCCTTTTGAGGAACCATAGCACGTAACTCACTTTCTTATTCATGGAGGGAAAATATAGCCTTAACCAACATAGACCATGTGAGCTACATGGAATCTGGTGTCGTGTAACCCCACACTGAAAAAAGGTGTCCTACTTGCCTAAGGTAGAACTAAATGTATTAGCTTTTAGGTGGATCCACTAGCTAAAAACCTATGTGGGCACATAGTTATGGGATAGGGAGATTGTTTCTAGAAACCCGACCTATCGTATTGACGGAGGAGCTTCCATCTCATGAGAATAATTTAGATGACCCGGCCTTTTTAATTGACGGGAGGGCCTCTACCTCACTTTCCATATCCACTCGGTGCTAAGCATTATTTCCCAAAATTACTTGTTTAGTATTGAATTGGATTTACATGTTTGAAGGGGTATTTTACCCTTCGTTCAACCCAACTCTTAAAAAATACCTCATAGATTCAAGTAGGTGAGAATGGACTTTCAACCTTAGAATCATCATTAGTATGTGAGAAGAACTTTCACACCAAGATCATGTGTTTTCATGAGAATAAACTATCAATCAACACAATAGGATCATCATGGTCATGTACATGTCATGTACAGTAATGTGTAAAGGTGCATATAAGAACTAGCCTTTCAATTAATACAATAGATACATCATAATCATGTTTATGCTTGGAGTGTGTGTGTGTAATTGTCCCTGCAATGACACAACAACAACATTATCATCATAGACACTTCCCTCTCAAAGTGTTCATAAGCATGTACATAATATCACAATCATGCATATTTCACATGTATTGCATTCAAGGATCATAGACCATATAAATCAACACATCTAACATTCATTATAATAGACATGGATATAATCGTAATTCAAGTAGTACATTCATTGCATGTATAAGTTCATTTACTCATATTGTAGGTCACGTGGGTAAAGTCCTTCCACAATAGTACTACATACAATTCAACATGCACAATGACTTCCCTCTTAAAGCCTCAATATTCATGGTTCATTCCTTTTAGCTTTTACCTTTAAAGCTCTAGGAGTCATCTTCATATTATGAGCTTTACTCTCAAGTATTACCTCACATGATCATTGTGTAAACCTAATTCTCAACGTAAACTAACCACATGCTTCATTATTGATCAATTATAGTCATTTAGTATCATATAGAGTCGGTCTCAATACTACTCAACCATGATCCATCATATAAGCCTTGATCAAGTTTATTCATGTTGACAAGCTTCACTTGTAAGTAATTCATGTCTAAGTCACCTAGTCTAAGGCAATTCATAAAGAAGTTCATCAATCTTCAGAGATCACATCTAACCCCTCAATATGCCTCTTTCATGGCATAACATTAGACTATATCAATTTTACCCTAGAATTTTAGGTTAATCTAGAATACATGTATATTCATACTAAAATCATGCAATTACATCATAATCAACCCACATCCACTCAATTGGAACAATTACAACATACATAACTCTATCACATTCTACTAGTATCAACCAATACCCATACTTGAGATCCAATTTGGGGAAAAAGGGGAATCCATGGAAACTTGGGTAATTCATCAATAAAACAATAGTAATTCATCAATATAATCATAATGTAAATCAATTATGTCATTGAATTCACTTTTGAAAGGGAAACCATGGCTTAGAGTGAAAACCCAACTTTTGGGGATTTGAAAGTTTTGAAATCTAATTTTGGAAGGGCTCTATGGGTGAAGGCTACCCATAGATGAAAATCTACCATATCTTGGATATAAAGTTTTGCAAAGCTTGGAAGATTGGAGACTTGATCCTTGACCTAGCTTGAATGAGACACAAATCAAGAAAACCTTTCTTGAGATTCTTGAATTAGTTTTCTTGAAATCTCTATGGACAAGAATTATGATTTTCATTAGTGATTCATAATTGTATGGAGGAATTTGAGTTGGAAAGAACGAATTCTTGGAGAAGAACTTACCTTGAAGAAGAAACTTGAAAAAGATTGAAGAATCTTGAAAAAGAATGAAAGAATCTTGAATGGAGTCTTCTACTTTGATTTTTCCTTAGGGTTTTGTCTTAGGGTTTGAGAGAGAAGAGAATGATGGATTAAAAGATGGAAATAGGATTATTTAGGGCTTTATAGGAGTTGAGAAATCCGTTTTTAAGGTTTTCCTAGTGGTATAAGGAGAGGAAAATTTCCTTATTTAAAAAATTTCCCGCAGCTAAAACGGAACTGCACTACACCAGTCACTAAAATGGTCATAACGTTTTACTCAAAACTTGGATTGACGCGAAATTGGTGGTGTTGGAAAGAGGATTCAAATACCTTTAATTGGATAGGTTATGGCTCACATAGTTCTTTATATTCTTAGAGATATGGTCTTTTTAAGTTGACCTAAGTAAAATCTTATGTCAAAATTTAATCGGTAAGGAAACATTCAACTCTACTTTGTGCTAGGAGTTTCTAGTGACCTTAATTGATATAAAAAATTATTTCCACACTAAATAATTTACCTTAACACCTAAGAAAATTAAGAGTCCCTCAGTACGACCTTATACGCAATTCAAGAATGGTTTGGGCGTAACTTAGAAATCTTCGGGGTGTTACAAGTTTGGATGGTTATAATAAAATGTTTGTAGAAGGATTTTAATTTATTGTTTCGCCTTTGATGACGTTAACTCAAAAGAAGGTGAAATTCCTATGGTATGAAACTTGTCATAAGAGTTTCTAATATTTAAAGGATAGGCTCACTTTAGCCCCTATATTGACATTATCATAAGGGTCGATGGTTTTGTGGTTTATTGTTATGCTTCACGGATTGGTCTTGGTTGGGTTTTGATGCAACATAGGAAAGTCATCGCATATGCTTCAAGGTAATTGAAGGTGCATGAAAAGAATTATCCGACTCATGATTTGGAGTTAGTGATGGTAGTTTTTGCACTAAAGATTTGTAGGCATTACCTATATGGTGTTCATGTGGATATGTTTACCAATTACAAGAGTCTGAAGTATGTGTTCACCAAAAAGGACTTAAATCTTTGCCAAAAAAGATCGTTTGAGTTATTAAAAGATTACAACATGAGTGTCCTTTATCACCCAAGTAAAGTGAATGTGGTGGCGGATGCTCTTAGTCGACTATCAATGGGTAATATTGCTCATGTTGAGGATGGTAAGAACGAGTTAACTCGTGATGTACATAGATTGGCCCAATTGGGTATTCATTCTAATGAAGGCATTGTGATTGTGATTGTTCAGAATAGTCCAAAATTGTCTCTTGTATCAGATGTGGAGGCTAATAAATATCTTAATTCAGTTATGCTTCATTTGAAGAAATTGGTTTCTGAAAAACCCATTGAGGCTTACTCCTAAGGGGTAGATGGTGTCCTCTTATACCAAGGTCGGTTATGTGTTTCGAGTGTTGATGAGTTGAGGAATCAGATTTTGCTGGCAGCTCACGATTCTCGATATTCTATTCACCCGAGAGCCACCAAGATGTATCGTGATTTGTGGGAGATCTATTAGTGGAATAGGATGAAGAAGGATATTTCTCAATTTGTGGCTAAGTATCTGAATTGTCAACAAGTGAAAGTTGAGAATTACAAATCGATGTTTTGGCTCAAGATATTTGTATTCCTACATGGAAATGGAATGATTTGAATATGAATTTCATTGTGGGTTTACCTTATACTCATCGTTAGCTTGACTCGATTTGGGTTATTGTGGACCGAATGACGATATCGACTCACTTTCTTCCCATAAAGACTTCACTTTCAGCTGAAGAGTATACCAAGATTTATATTCGGGAAATGGTGAGGTTGCATGGAGTGCCCTTATCTAATATCTTCGATCGTGGTACTCATTCTACATCTCAGTTTTAGAGGTCATACCAAAGGGGTCTTAGTACTCAAGTGAAGTTAGAACAGATTTTCATCCTCAAACTGATGCACAAGCCGAGCATACTATTCAAACTTTGGAAGATATGTAATGATATCATCTCTACGTTTATACATATTTCCCATACTTAGTAAATTCCATGTACTGATGCATATTTGTACCTATATTGTTTCATAATATAGGGTCCAACACTTTTCCTCCCGCTAGTGGCTAGATTTGGGATTGCTCATAGCTATTGGATTGGTGAGTCCTCATACTCCGAGAGTAAAGCCATGAAGAACTTTTATTTTTTTATCGTTCACTTTTGATTCTTTGTAGTGGTGTATGGGTTACGTCCCAACCACTCTTATGTTGGTTTTAGAATGGCTTTTCAAGATGTAGTTATGATTCCACATTTATGTTCAAACTCTCTTTCATAATATGGGACGTATTACTTAAAATCTCTAAACTTGTAATTCCTTATGTATGGTGTATTTCAAGTGACTTTTGTAGGGTCTCTCAAGGTTCTATACACCATGTCACGCCTAGGGTATACTTTGGTTCGTGAAACCATCTTTGTCTAATATGTGCTTTTCCGCCATCACTTTATCGTCCTTATATTTGATAAACTTCACTAGATCCAGGTCATGATCCTTCCTCTCCCTTGCATTGGCAAGCCTGTAAAACTTCTCCCCCTCCGCCTTTGTCCCCTAGCTCGACATACAAACATTCCAAAGTTGTCATTTTTGGTGTCAAAACCTCTAACTTCGCATCCTTTTTTTTATCTTCTTATACCTTACCATATTTATCCTCCTCTTCTTTATTGTCCACCAACATAGCATAGTCCACCTTCTTTGCTTCTAGTTTACTCTATACTTCTCTGTCCCACCACTGTTTCCCTTAATGTCCATCAAAGTTGCCCCGTAAACCCACTAACACCTCTTTAACTACTTTTCTATTGCAAACCAAAACCATCATGCACACTCGTCAAAATTGATAATGGATGACTCTATGTGACCATTAAAATATCCGCCAATAAATAGTTTCTTGAAAAGTGGTATACCTCTCATCACCTCGTCCAAGTCCTCCTAGAATCTCTTCTTGACCTCCTCATCTAAGCTCTTGCGACATGTAAGCACTAGTAATGTTCAAAGGAAGCCCTCTAATTACTAGCTTAACCATCATTACCCTATTATTGATCCTCTTAACAACCACCACCTGCTCCCTACGCTCCCAATCTACTAAAATGACTACTCCATTCCTATCTCTAGAGCCTCCTAATTACCACTACTTAAACATGTCCACACCTCAAGACTTGGTACCTACCCACTTAGTCTCCTAAACGCAAGCTATATTAAGTTTCCTTTTCTTGAGAATCTTCACTAACTCTATGGACTTACCCATCAAGTCTCAATATTTCAAGAGGCTACCTCTCCCCTTACCCTTTCCCGCCTCGATCGTAGACATGACGCTAGTCCCATATATTTCACCAAAGCCATTGAATTAGATGCGAAACTAAACTTAAAAAAAACTAAATTATAGTCCAACTCAAAAGTAAACATGAATCGATATAGAATACAGTATAACTAATAGAATAGAGAAAATGAACAACACAACATGAGAAACAGAATTGAGACTGACTGACTAAATGATATGTCAATACACAAAGAAACTAAAATCAAGAATCAATAGACAAAAGTAAATAAACAAGTAAATCTACAACTTATTCAAAATGAGACAAATTATGATTTGTATAGCACCCTAAACACACTATCAAGCAAGACATGATCAATGCAATACACCTAAACACACCAATTGGAACGAAAAACAAATAATGGAAGAAGTGAAACAACTTTCAATCTAAGTAGTCTACCAAGAACACTATTAAAATCAAAGAAATTATAAACTAATAAGAGTGATGCTAAGATTAAAATTTAGGGATAGAAATCACCAGAATTACGACAATTTTCTTGGTCGATTCATTGGGTTAATGCTAAAATTCATCGTAGAAACTGTATCACCTGGGTTTGGCCCACAATATCACCTACAAACAATGTGGAAAAATAAATAAAACAAAGTTCAAAATATGATAAAAGGCAAGAACAAGGGCAATACAAACAATGTTGGTTGTCGGAGATACATTGGGAAGTCATCACAGAAGGACAAGAATCAATCGTTCTTGTCGATGTACAACTAGTGTTAGATATTTTAAACATTCAAAGTGAGTAAAAACAAAATAAAAGATAAAAGAGAACAAATAAACGAGAGATTTGAAGGTCTGCCTGTGTGACCAATGGTGGGAGACATAACAAATATAGTTTTCTAGGCCATGGGAGTCAACGATGGCGTCTCAATGGGCAAATGCGTGATTAGAATATCCTAAATAAAAGAGGTAAAAGTCATAGATGAGCAGTGATTAGAGAGGAGATAGGGGTGGAGAGTGGCGGAGATGAGTAGTGCAGTCCAGTGTGATATAGTAGATGAGCAATATTGTGGTATTCGCCCTTAAAAACCATTGTTGGTTCTTCCACCACTTCCACATAATGTATTCCTCAAACAAAATCTTATATATGGGCGATTATTCTCCTAAGGGTCGTTTGGTAGAGTGTATTAGGAAACATAATTCATGCATTAGCTTTGTGTGTTACTTGTACCTTGTTCGGTTTTATTTTCCAACTTATGTAGAACTAATGTTTGTATTAGTTATACAGTCTATTGTATGTATTAAGATATGTATTACTAATACCATGGATATTTAGGTATTAGTAATTCTATGATACTAATGCATGCATTAGTATGGTTAAAGACTCAAGTTTCCTTCAAAACCTTTTTTACATCTTTTCCATCATAATTGTGGAGGGTATCTTTGTAAATAAATAATTTTATGCAATGCATGTTATTTTTAATGCACCAAAAAAAAAACAATGCATAAAATTAATCTAGGTATAATTAATGCAAGCATAGCTAATACAAGCATTACTAATACTGTAACACCTCAAAAATTAGAACGTTGAAAAAGAAAGAAAAAATACAAAATTTTCATTGAAGCAGTGAACTACGAGTCCAATATATAGAACGTAAAAAGTCCTACGAACCGTAGAAAGTCAATTGTAGAAGTTCACTTGAGTTTTTGACATTCAAGTTTCTGAAGTTTGACCTACAAGTGAACAAGATTAGTTGCAGTAGTTTCTACAGGCCATAGGATGGTTTCGTAGAAGTGATTCGGACTTAGTGTAATTTTAGACTTGAACTTGGGTTCTACATAAGAGGTCTATGGACCTTAAATGGGATGACGAACCATAAATAGGTCTTGTGGGAATTTGAACAAATTTTGGGTTTTTGAAGAAGATTCTACGGTTAACTAGTACAGGCCGTAGAAAGTCCTATGGACCACAGGTCAAAACCATAGGTCACTTCCGACAGTTATTCTTAAGTGTATCTGGGTCTTTTCCTATGCATTTAATACCTATACTATGTCGTTTTGACCCAAATTTTAAGACCTATAACTACCTTTTAATTCCAAAAACTACCCAAAGCCTCTCCTTCTCTCAAATCCCCAATTCACATCCTATTCCATCCACTCCAATTCTCTCTACAGCTCAAGGAAGAAAGCTAGGGTTTCAAGCTTCAAGTCTCTTTTTTTTCTCCCTTGCTTTTGGGATTTTTTTTTATCAAGGTATGTGGAAATTCACCAATCGATTTCATTCATCCATTGGATTCTAAAAGAACTCAATTCTCCAAATTCAATTTCATGGAATTTGATTAGGGTTCATGCAATCTCCATGGGTCTTATTTGATTTTGAGTTCATTGTTTAATTTCAATCTTCTTATGCATGTTTTTTAAACAGTTACCTACTTTTCAATTGATTCTATATGGACCCATGTATTATTCATGATTTTGACTATGAATTTATGAAAGAAGCTTATGAATTGTTGAAGCATGATTTAATAAAGTCTATGCATGATTTATGAAAAGATGTTTATGATCCAAGGTTGATTTTGAGATAAGCATCATATAATCGTGAAAGGTTTTCTCACATAATTAAGAAATCATGAATTGGTGAAAGGTTTTCTCACACATGCTTGAATCATGATTTAAGGAGCTACTTTATGATGACTTAAGCTTCGATTAGTAACTAAATTATGTTTCTCCATATATGATGATATGTTTATTAAAATGACTATTCTGTTGGGATTTTACTTAGCACTAAGAGGACGATGAAATAGAGGTTCTCTCATTAGTAGAGGTCGGGTCTCTAGTAGTAATCTTCTTGTCTTTAATTATGTTCCCCCATAGGATTTGTCTCAGAAAGAAATAGCTAGTGGATCCACCTAAGCTAAAAGTTTATGGTCCTTGCCTTCGCAAGTAAGGACATATATCTTTAGTGTGGGAGCATGATATCAGATTCCATGTTATAGCTCACGTGAGCTAGATCGGTTAATGGTAAATATCTCACAAAATGAACTAAGTTACTTCAAAGGTTTTATGAAGCTTTCATCATATTTAAGATGCATTGATCATGTTTATGACTTATGATTCTTTTCAAGGTTCTTACAATGATTTAGTTTGGTCATGCATATCATGCTCTAGCATTCTCATATGCTCATGTTTCGTGTCTTTATGAATTTCCCCATACTTAGTATATCAAAATGTACTAATGCATACTTGTGCCTAAATTATTTAATAATGTAGGTCTGACTCTTCTCCTCCTCCCGCTCATGGCTAGTTGATTGTTTATCATTGAAGACTTGGTGAGTTCTCATGATCTGAGGACCGTGTCATCTTTACTACGCTTTTTATGCATTTTGTTTTCATACTTTGTAAATGGTGTACAGGTTACGTCCTTATCACTCATTTTGATGTATTGGATTGGTTTGTCAAGACTAGGATTAGATTTCCACTTTTATGTCAAATTGTTTCATTATATGAGAATTTTACTTAAATTCTGGTTTTGTCTATTTCATTGTGTTGTATGTATGTCAAGTAGCTTGTTTGGGGAGTCTCGAGGTTCTATACTCCATATCACATCTAGAGTGTACTTTCGATTGTGAGAACTTGGTATTCATAGTATAAAGTTGTAGAAAAAGTCCTAGGATGTCTAACAAGCCGCATTGAGTAGAGTCTTATTTATGAGTGTGAAGCGCGCCACATTTATGAATAGTAGGGTACAAGGCGTTTAGAAAACTTCACTTCTTTCACTACTTTAAAGTCCTGTCGTAGACTTCATCTCTATAAAAGTCCTTCTCATAATTCTTATCAGGTGCTTTTCAGGATATGGCTCCCCGAAGAGCTTAAGTGAGAACGAATATGGGTGATAATATGGATCCTGAGATTCCTCAAGTTATGGATGATCCCATGGTTGAGAAAGTGAATCATGTCGAGTTTTGATCCATTTTCCAAGTGATGGCTCAAGCTATGACGAACCAAGATAATAGAGAAGTTATTTCTCAAGGTAACCCAAGTGTGGGTACGGTGGCAACAAGGATAAGGTACTTCACTATGATGAACCCTCCGGAATTCCATGGTACCAAGGCTGATGAGGATCCTCAAGAGTTTATTGATAAGGTGTATAAGATAGTGAAAGATATGGGAGTATCAACGGTGGAAAAGGCATAATTGGTTGCTTACCAACTCAAAGGTGTTGCTCATGTTTGGTTCAACCAATAGAAGGAAGAGAGGGGTGGTTGATGTGGGTCCTCTTGGTTGGGTCAAATTTAAAGGAGCTTTTGTTGATTGATCATTTCCTCTCGAGATGAGAGAATCAAAGGTGATTGAAGTCATTAATCTCTGGGAAGGAAATATATGTGTGAAGGAGTATGCATTGAAGTTTACTCAATAGGCTAAGTATGTTCCGACAATGGTTGTCGACTCTAGGGCAAGAATGAGTAAATTTGTGTTAGGTGTTTTTGATTTGGTTGTCAAAGAATGTTGAATTGTCATGTTGATTAAGGATATGGATATCTCTCGTTTGATGATACATTCCCAATAAATTGAAGTGAAAAAGCTAAAGGAGAAGCTAGGGTATCAAAGAGGGCAAAGGACCAATGATGGTGACTTTTCCCATTGGAGGTCCGGTGGACATGTTTGATCTAAATTTTGGCAAAGGTTTTCTGGTCAAGTTTCTTCTAATGATCAAATCTCAAGTTCAACAAGGATAGAGAGTCTAACCTTAAACCTTAAGGAGAAAATGGTGGTGGATCTTCTATAACTACTTGCACTAGGGTGTGGAAAGAAGCATGAGGGCAAATGTTTAGCGGGTACAGATTGTTGCTTTAATCATGGAAAGAGTGGTCATAAGATGAGAGATTGTCCATTTCTTGCTACTAAGGGAAGAGATGGTAGGCAAGTCCAACCTAAAGGTCCAGGTTTGAATGCTCTAAAGAAAAATAGATTTTATGCATTTCAGACTCGACATGATCATGAGGGTTCTCCGGATGTTGTGACTAGTATGTTGAAATTCTTTTATTTTGATATGTATGTCATACTTGATCTGAGTGCTACGTTATATTTTCTTACTCCTTATGTGGCCATGAGATTTGATGTTGGTCCTGAAATCCTTTCTAATCTCTTTAATGTCTCTACTCCCAGTGGTGATTTTATTGTTGCTAAGCGAGTTTACCGAAATAGTCCTTTATTCGTTTCTCGTAGAATAACTCATGTTGATCTTGTAGAGCTTGAAATATTAGATTTTGATATGATTCTTGGGATGGACTTACTTTATGCATGTTGTGCTTCCACAGACTTTAGGACCTGATTGGTCACATTCAGGGTTCCGAATGAACCTATAATGTCATGGGAAGGGGCAAATTATGTTCTTAAGGGTCAGTGCATATTTTGCCTAAAAGCTAGGAAAATGATTTCTAAGGGTTGCATTTATAATGTTATTCGGATTAGGGATACAGATTTTAAAACTCCTACTTTTGAGTCAGTTCCGATTGAAAATGACTTTCTGGAAGTGTTTCTTCATGATCTTCCTAGTATTCCTCCCGAAAGGGAAATAATCTTTGGTATTGACCTTTTCCCATATACACAACCTATCTCTATTCCTCCTTAACAAATGTCCCTAGAAAAATTAAGGAATTAAAGGATCATTTGAAAGACTTATTAGATAAAGGATTCATTAGATCGAGTATCTCACCATGGGGTGCTCCGGTATTGTTTGTTTGGAAGAAATATGGTTCCCTCTGAATGTGCATTAACTATCGGGAATTGAATAACAATACAATAAAGAATAAGTATCTTATTCCAAGGTTAGATGATTTGTTTGATCAACTCTAGGGAGCTAGTTACTTCTCTAATATTGACCTTTGGTTGGGTTATCACCAATTGAGGGTGAAGGAAAATGACATTCTGAAGATGGCTTTTCGAAACCGGTATGGGCAGTATGAATTTTTGGTGATGTCTTTTAGGTTGACTAATACCACGGCGGAATTTATGGATTTGATGAATAGAGTTTTCAAGTGATATTGTAACATGTTTGTAATTGTGTTTATTGATGATATTTTGATTTACTCACGGAGTGAAAATGAGCATGGTGAGCATTCCAAGATTGTGTTGCAAATTCTCAAAGATCGTGAATTATATTCTAAGTTTAGCAAATGTTTTTTGGTGAGGTCTGTTCCTTTCATTGGCAATCGAGTTGATCCTAAGAAGACCGAAACGGTTAAGAATTGGCCTAGAGCCCTAAACCTTTTTCCTCTTTAGATATAGGGAGTTTCTTGGGTTTGGTTGGTTATTATAAAAGGTTTGTGGAAAGACTTTCCTCTATTGCTTCGCCTTTGACGACATTGACTTAAAAGAAGGTGAAATTCCTATGATCGGAAGCTTGTGAGAAGAGTTTGCAAGAATTGAAGTATATACTCACTTCAACTCCTATATTGACATTACAGGAAGGATCGGATGGATTTGTAATGTATTGAGATGCTTCAAGGATTGGTCTTGGTTGTGTTTTAAAGTAACATGGAAAAGTCATCGCTTATGCTTCAAGACAATTAAAGGTGCATAAAAAGAATAATCCAACTCATGATTTGGAATTAGCGGTGGTGATGTTTTCTCTAACGATTTGCCTATATAGTATTCATGTAGATGTGCTTACCGACCATAAGAGTTTAAAATATTTGTTCACTCAAAAGGATTTGAATCTTTTCTAAAGGAGTTGGCTTGAGTTATTGAAGGATTATGACATGAGTGTCCTCTATCATCCGGGTAAAGTGAATGTGGTGGTGGATACTCTTAGTCAACAATCGATGGGTAGTGTTGCTTATGTTGAGGATGGTAAGAAAGAGTTAGTTCGTGATGTTCATAGATTTGCCCAATTGGGTGTTTGTTTGGTTAATTTCAATGAAGGTGGAGTCATTATTCAAAATGGTTTGAAATCATCTTTTTTATCAGATGTGAAAGCTAAGTAAGATCATATCCGGTAATGGTTGACTTGAAGAAGTCAGTTTTTGAAGATGCCATTGAGGTATTCTTCCAAGGGGTAGATGGTTTCCTACGATATGAAGTTCGATTATATGTCTCGAATGTTGATGAGTTGACAAGTCAGATTCGGACAGAAGCTCATATTTTTCAGTACTCTATTCACCCGAGAGCCACCAAGAAGTACTGCAACTTGAGGGAGGTCTATTGATGGAATGCGATGAAGAAGGATATTACAGAATTTGTGGTTAAATGTTCAAATGGTCAACAAGTGAAAGTTAAGCATCAGAAACTGGGTGGTTTGGCTCAAACCAATACTATTCCTATATGAAAGTGGAAATATTTGAATATGGACTTCATTACGGGTTTACCTTACACTCATCGTCAGTTTGATTCAATTTGGGTCATTATGGACCGAATGACAAAATCGGCTCACTTTCTTCCTATTAAGACTTCATTTTCAGCAGAGGAGTACGCCAAGCTTTATATTTGGGAAATGGTAAGGTTGCATGTAGTGTCTTTGTCCATTATCTCTGATCGTGGTACTCAGTTTACGTCTCAATTTTAAAAGTCATTTCAGAAGGGTCTTGGTACTCAAGTGAAGCTTAGCACGACTTTTCACCCTCAAATCGATGGACAAGTTCAGTGTACTATCATTTGAGTATTGGGATGGCTCTGTTTAAGGCTCTTTATGCTAGGAGGTGTAGGTCTTCTATTGATTTGTTTGAAGTTGGTGAGGTTGTTTTAATAGGGCCTGAGTTTGTACATGAGGCTATGGAAAAGGTTCGACTCATTCGTGGAAGGTTGAAAATGGCTCAAAATCTATAAAAGTCTTATGCCGGTGTGAGAAGAAGAGAGCTTGAATTTGATGGCAATGATTGGGTCTATTTGAAAATCTCACCCATAAAGGGTGTGATGATGTTTGAAAAGAAAGGGAAGCTTAGTCCCCGATATGTTGGCCCATATCAGATTTTGAGGCGTATTGGTAAGATTGCTTATAAGTTAGGATTACCTAATGATTTAGTATCGGTACATTTGGTATTATTCCATGTCTCTTTGTTGAAAAATTGTGTTGGAGATCCGACATTCATTGTGCCTTTAGAAAGTTTCAGAGTTAAAGAATTTTTTTCGTATGAAGAGGTTCTGGTTGAGATTTTAGACCGACAAGTTCCGAAGTTGATAAATAAATAAGTTGTTTCCATAAAAGTTCTTTGGAGGAATCAATTAGTTGAGGGTGTTACTTGTGAGGCCAAAGCTGATATGATATCCCGGTATCCTCATCTCTTTCCCTCCGCTCATATTTCAGCTTGAGGTATTAGTTCCTCATGGTTCATTCTTTCGAATTCATGCGTTTTAGACATTCTCATGTTTCCATATGCATGCATGTTCATGAAATTCATGAAAAAAACTTGATTTTTGATGTTATGATTTAGTTGGAGTGATTTTCCATGTCTATGTGCATTATGATGAAATTAGCATTAACGTTGGGTTGTTAGTTTCTCTCCTACTCTATTCATGCTAGCTTGAGTCCCATTCGAGGATTAATATTCCCAAGGGGAAGATATTCTAACACCTCAAAAACTGGAAAGTCAAAAAGGAAAGCAAAGTTGTAGAATTTTCACTAAAACAGTGAACTATGAGTCCAAACTACGAACCGTAGAAAGTCCTACCGTCCGTAGAAAGACAATCTTAGAAGTACAGTAGAGTTTGTAAAAATATAAGGTTCTTATGATATATGAGTGAACAGAACGAGTCGTAGTAGTTTCAACGGGCTGTAGGATGGTTTCGTAGAAGTGATTCATACTTAGTGGAAATTTAGACTTGAACTTGAATTCTATGAAAGAGGTCTACGGATTGTAGATGGGACGACGGACCGTAGAAAGGTCTCATGGGAAGTTAAACAAATTTTGGGTTTCTGAAGTTGGTTCTACGGTTGATCAGTATGGCCCGTAGAAAGTCTTACGGACCATAGGTCACAATCATAGGTCACTTCCGACAAATATTCTTTAGGCTATTTGGGTCTTTTTCTATGAATTTAATTACTATACTATGTCGATTTGACCCTAATTCTAAGACCTATAACTACCTTTCAATTCCAAAAACTACCCAAACCCTCTCATTCTCTCAAATTCCCCAATTCTCATCCTCTCTAATTCTCTCTCAAACTCAAAAAAGAAAGCTAGGGTTTCAAGCTTCAAGACTTATTTTTCTCTATTGCTTTTGGGTTTTGTTTATCAAGGTATGTGGAAATTTGATGAGTCCACAATTTGGACTCATTTAGGGCTTTATTTTAATATATTTAGTGTCCTCAAATGCATATTTTGTGCCAATAACTGATGTAAATCCTTGATTTTCAAGTATTTGGATTGAGGAACAAAGCATGGACACTAATGAGCAAAAAGGAACAAGGCAGCCGAAAGAAGGAAGAAAAGAAGGCATGATGATCGCCTAACACAATGGGCGAGTCGCCAAGCCATGAAGGTGAAAATCAAGTCGGCGATAGAAAGGAGCAGTCAGCGAGTCACCGAACGGTTTCGCGATGCAGTGCTAGATCGCCCAAAGTTACAGAACTTGAAGATGCTGAAGGCCAAAGTAAAAAGGCGATAGAATTGACCAAAGGGCGGATCGCCGAGTGGATCGGGGATCACTACTTATTACACCGAATAGTCCTTCGCAGCATATTTTTGGCGACTATAAATACATTTTCAAACTTTATGTTGGATATTAAATTTTATTCTGAACATTCATTAGAGTAATTTTAGTTTTGAGAACTCTAAGTTTGGAGACAATATTTTCCTTAGCTTTGAAGATTTGAAGATTTCCATTTGTGAGAAATTGGAAGTGGGTCTTTGAAATTCTTCAACATTGACCTTTGTAAAGACGAAATTAATTGTACTGAGTGGATGGAAACACAATTTGGTAATGATTTCTATCTTTTTATGATGTCTAGCTAAAACCCCAATTCTTGGGGTGTGATTATGTGATCATGGGTTGAATTTAGCTGCTGGTATTGTTAATTGATAGTGTAAATGTTGTTTAAAAGTGATTTTATTCAGTAATTGTGGCTTAATCTAAAAAGGTTGTAGTTAGCAAATGCAACTCTACCTTCGTGTTTTTGGCTTAGCTCGAGAGAGAGGTTTTAAAACCAAGATTACTGATTTGATAGTCTATGGGTATTGAGTTTTCATGGGTTCAGCTCGAGAGAGTGAATTCTAAACCCTTTTCCACACATTCAGCTCGAGAGAGTGAATTCTAAACCCTTTTCCACACATTCAGCTCGAGAGAGTGAATTCTAAACCCTTTTCCACACATTCAGCTCGAGAGAGAGTGAATGGACTAAAGTGAAGGTTGTTCTTAATTGCTGCTTATTGGTGTTCGAGAGAAACCAATTTGATTCGGGGTAAATTGTTTGAGAGAAAGTTTATCCTCACTAAAGTCTAGCTTATTCACTGATTTACAGCTATTTACTATCAATTGCAACTACCCACTTGTCTACCTTAGCACATAATCCAATCACATCCCAAGAACCCGTCTCTTTACTTGTTCCTTAGTGTTATTTGTTGTTGTTGTAGTTGATAATTACACTCAAAACCCCCCATATTTGACACGTGTGTCACCCTAAATTTCAACCATGCTTTTATTCGTAAATTTTTTTACGTATGATTGACTTGAACATATTTGTACTTGGCTCTTGAATCTTAAGCACGTACCACTCCCTCTAGGATTCGACCCCAACTCACTTAGTTGGGTTGTATTACTGACTAACGATCATTGGTACTTAGTATTGGATGAAGTGTCCTGATACGTGAAATCAAAATGGCGCCGCTGCTGGGAAGTGGTGTTACTTAAGATTCTTTAGTTAAGTCAAATTTTGTTCTTGTTAGTCATAGTTGAACTTACTTAATTTTAGTTTTGTTTTGCTTGTTTGTGTTTTGAAACAGGAAGTATGAGTGTGAACGGCAGTAATGGCAGCCAAGTAGGCCATCAAGATGACATCGGTAACCTCAATGATGTCAACGAGCCTAATGCTAATGACCCCCATCTTATCGGTGGAATTGGTGCCATTCGCTTGCCTCCGACCGAAGGGAATGCAGTGTTCCATATCACAAGTATTATGTTGCAACTTTTGCAATTGAAGGTGATGTTCAGTGGTTTGGCTCATGATGAGGATCCTTATGAGCTTATTAGAAATTTTGTGGATGTTTGCGGACCATTCTCCTTCAAGAATATATCCCAAGAGTCGGTCCGGTTGAGGTTGTTCCCATTCTCTTTGATGGGAGAAACGTGTAAGTGGCTGATTGAATTTCCACATGAATCGATCACTTCGTGGGGGAGCTGGTCACCGCATTTAATGTGCAATTTTCCCCTCCTTCGAAGATGATGACTTTTCGGGACAACATTCAGAGCTTCAAGCGTCTGGAGGGCGAGCCAATTCATGAAACTTGGTTGCGATTCAAGAAGTTGGTGCTCCAATGCCCAACCTATGGCTTGCTTGACAATGTGTTTCTGCAGTATTTTAACCGGAGCATTAACTCGGTAAACAAGGGTGTTGCTGACCAACTTTCTCTGGAAGGTTTGCTGCAGCAACCTTATGTGATAGCAGCTCAGCTCTTGGATGGCATGACCACGATTAATCGGGCTTAGTACACCTGTGAAGACCAGGTCTCCCCTCTTACATTCAGATTGACTAAGGAGCAAATGGAGAAAGACCAAGAGAGGGACCAGAACATGGCCAAGATCATGACACAACTTGACATTTTGTCCAAAAATGTCATGGGAGCTGGAGCTCGAAGTGTCAATGTTATGGGTGTCGGGTGTGCTAATTCTTATGAGACAAAGTTTGAGGCATTGTACAGTGAAGAGGTGAATTTCCTAGCCAACTCAGGTGGTGGTTATTGTTCAAACTGCCCGAGACAGGGTGGTAACCAAGGTTGAAACCAGGATGAAGGTTGGAAGGATCGTGATTGAGAATTGAGGGACCGAAATCCAAATTGGAAGGATGGGGAGAAGAATAGGTATGTGCCTCCCCATGAGCGCCAAAAGCCAAAGGATTCAGAAGGTGGCCGGTCTAAGGATATGCTTTCTCGTATCCTCAATGAAGTTGAGGGGTCAGACAAGATTTTGAAAGAAATTAAAGAAGCCATGTCAACCCTTCGCTAGACTGTTACCTCCCATTCAGTATCGATCAAGCCGTTGGAGACCCAAATGGGTCATATCTCGTCTCATTTGAACCCGAGACAGCAAGGGGGTTTGCCTAGTAATACTGTGGCTAACCCCAAGAATGAGGTTTGAGTGTGGACTTGCGTCGTGCCGCGACATTAACTAAGGCGCTGCTTGGGAGTCAACCCAAGTTTTATTTTCTTTCATTTTAAGTTTGAAATAATGGTGTGTTAATTGTGCACGTCAAAGTGTGGAAAGTGTTTGAGAAGTGCAGGTTGGCGAGCTAAAAGCCCAGTCGGTGAATCGCCGAAGAGGTCGGCGAGCCCGACCTAGACCGCCGATGGACTCAAAACATTTTCAAAGTGGAGTCTGTAAAACTCGGCGAGCCCATGAGCAACTTGGTGAATCGCCGACCAGGTTGGCGATAGCGATCTAGTCTGTCGTTTGGGACCCCCAAATTAACTGGAGGCCCTGAAAACTTGGTGAGGTAAGTGCCCACTAAGTGTGTCGCCGAGTGGGTCGGCGAGCAAACTAATGTCGCCGAATAGGCGAGAACGGGACGGTTTTTAAGGCCAAAGGTCCAAAAGTTTCAAACTCTTTCACTTTCCCTCACTTTTAATCTTCCCAAACTCACACCCCACATTATTTCCCGTACTTTTTGCATTTTAGAGTATTTTAGTCATCGAATTTGTGTTCAGAGTGGATTACTTTTCCGCCTAGCATTTCAATCTTGAGTATTCGGCATCTAAGATTGGTTTTCCGAACATCGAATTTATCTCTAGAAATTTGTACTCATTTGCAATGCTTTTATCTTAGTGCTGTGTGCTGGGCCTCTCTAATTATAGTTGCATTTGTGTGTGCCTGTGTTAATTCGAAAATCTCGCCTATAGTGTTAGGATTATTGAATTCCCGTGATTTTGTACCTTAAAATTGGTACAAATTTGTGGGGTTGTGCTTGCATATTGTTAGGTCTAGTCGGGTGTAGTTTAAGTAGCCCGTATTTGTGCCAAATGACGTATTTTGCCAATGATGGGGAGGTTGACCTCATTCTTAAGGGAAAAAGTCGTCAAATGGCGAAATTTGGCAAAACCGAGAGAAGTCTGAGTATCTCGGGGTAATGGGTGTATTGGGTCTGAGCTTAATTTCATAAGTGCATGCTTTGATTTTGTTTTCGGGGGTTGCGGGGTTGAATTTGAGAAGTTGGGTTGATAGTAGGCACGTTGGGTCGTTTGGCGAGCTGGGTTGAGCACGCCGAACCACTGGACGGTTCGCCGAAGTTCCCCATATCGCCTTTAATTTCATGCTAAATGAGTAGGTTGGCTTTGTAACTTTCGATGAAAAGCCTGAGGTCGCCGAGTGTACTTGGCGACTCGTCGAAAGTCCTTCTTGATTGCCCCTTGTCTGCGCCCCTATCCCTTTATTGCACTGAAACTTTCAGCGGGCTAGTTCCTGCTCGCCGAATGTTGTCGGTGATTCGCCGAAAGGCCTTCCCATCACTGGCATGCCAAATTTTTCTAAGATTTTTGAGCCAATCCTTTCGGCGAGCCCGATCTAGCTCGCCAAAGAGATTCGGCGAGTCTGTCTGCAACTATTTTTCTGTGCATCTGTTTGAATTGGTTCTAACTCATTTTGATGTTTTTGCAGACATGGCTAGACCGAAAGTTGCTGGGAGAAACATGTCACCCCGAAAGAAGGCTAAGGGGATCACAATTAATGGGCTGCATCCAGGGGCAAGGCCACCAAACTTCCCACAACTAGTGGGAAAGGCAAAGGAAAAGGCAAGGCACCTGCGTCACCAGAGGTCATCTTTGCCTACTCCAGTCCCTAAGCCTTCAAGTACTTCTAGTGTTGTCCCTTCTAACACCCCTAGTTCTTTTACTGCTACATTGCCTTCCAGAGCTGATGTTATTGTTGTTTCCCGGACCCCGCTCACTCAGGCTACATTACTCCGGATGGGGCAACTTACCCACTCTGCCGATCGTCATTCTGCTAGACTCAAGGCCTCCATCCCGGGCATAATTCAGACTGCCCTGGCTGATGCTGTGACACCATTGAGCACTACCATTGATGCCCTTGCGGCTAGGATAGCGATGTGTGAGTGTGGCCAAGGGGCCACCGAGGAGGTGACGGATTTAAAGGCTATTAGTGTTGAGTTGAGGAGTGATGTGGATCAGCTAAAGTTTACCAATATGTCCATAATTTTCGGGACAGTGGAGATTCCAGATGTGCCAGAGATGCCTCCGGCTACCACCGGAGATGAGGTTAGAGTTGAGGAGACAGTTAATCCCGATTCTGAGGCGGAGACGGATGAGGAGGTGCTTGAGGTTGCTAAGGAGGTTTCGTATGATGTCCTTACAGAGACTGAGAAGGCCATGATCGATGCAGCTGTGCAAACCTCTTTGGCAGATACGCCTTTGGCTGACCCAAGTGCAGCTGCTGTTCCTTTTGAGGTGACTCCGGACACAGATGTCCAAGTTCCGAGAACTACACTGGGCAAGGATGCCCCAGTTCAGAGCACTACACCGGGCACTGATGCCCAGACAGATGGAGTGACTGAGTAGACAGGATTCATTTTTACCTCTCTCTCTGTCTTACTTTTTGACGTTTGGATATTTTTGCTTGCATTTGAGGACAAATGGTTTTTATTTGTGGTGGGGTGAGGC
Source organism: Solanum tuberosum (assembly GCF_000226075.1). NCBI lineage: Eukaryota > Viridiplantae > Streptophyta > Magnoliopsida > Solanales > Solanaceae > Solanum > Solanum tuberosum. The sequence goes on from NW_006239159.1 coordinate 603,953, forward strand.
CCACCTTTTGTGATGATTGTTCTGTGTATATATTTGGATTTTTGAGCTATAAATTGTGTTAATACTGCATTTTGTGGATGATTAAGCTTGTGGCTCCTTGTTTGTAAATGATTTTTGGACCCTTTCGAAAAAATTATGTGACCTCTTTTGTGTGTGAATGTGGTTGTTCTTTTACTAATTTGAGTATCGGTCTTGATCAATACAGATGACTTGAATAGTGCTCATAATTGAACAAAAATGAATGTGCGACTACGATAAGGCCAAATGAAGTTGCATAGACAATATGTGAATTTTTTGCATCTCGTTGTGACTAGCCAATTATCGAATTGAGTCTCTTGTGATGAACATTGCACACTAGCGAAAGTATGGAGTCTTGTTTGTCATTTGTGTCAATGCCTTGTGTGATGAGCTTACCGTGAACCATGTATGATGACACCTAAAATATGCCCCATTGGTCCGGTTGACTAAGTGATGCAATCTCATGATATGATCTTAGGCAACTTTGATGAGTGTGAAACAATTTGACACTATACCTCTTTTGTGGCCAACCTTGTGAGTGTGTGATCCTTGTTTGAACACCCTTTGAGCCTTATCCTTTTCTTGGAAGAAACTTGATGCATAGTGTAACCTTTCTTGATCCATTACCCATAATACCTCATGATTTGTGGTTTGTGTGAATAGTCAACTTAGGCCAAAAGCCTAAGTTGGGGGTGTGGTGGAAAGAGAAGGCAAATCAAGAAGTGCAAAGAAGTCCCCTTTAACCCATGGTTTTGAGAAAGATGGAACTCCTCCACATAAAAAAAGAATGAAAAAGTTGTGGAATAAAGTGTGAAAATGCAAAAAGAAATAGGGTGACCAACAATCCATGGAAGATGAATAATGGGGTGACTTGTGAGAACGAATGAGAATGATAAAGGAAAGGAAAGAAAATGTTGTTCACACCACATTTCATGAGGATTACAGTCATTGAGCCTAAATGACCATACATTTGCACTCAACCCCGTTACAAGCCTTGAAAAGACCTTTTTTATCTTGAGTGAGATGAAATAATTGTTGATTGGAAAATAAGGGCAAACCTATGGGTGAATGCATTTGATTCCGGAGCTTTAAATTGTTGAACCATTGTGTGTGAATATGGAATCAACCTTTGTGTGAGGGCTTTTGAACACCTTTGTTGAGCTTAAACTTGCATTTGAAGCGAGTATTGTGAGTTTGAGATTCTCTGGTAATGGTGAGTCACAACTTGAATCTTTGAGTGCACAATTGATCATTGCATGAGTAAATTGAGTCTTTTTGTGTGCATTCATGATTGAGTCTTATGTAGCACTGTTTGAGGCATCCTTTTTGAACTGCTGAACTTGAGTTTTACTTGAGGACAAGCAAAAGTTTAAGGTTGGGGGGGGGGGGGGGGGGGGGGGTTTGAGTGAGTCCACGATTTGGACTCATTTAGGGCTTTATTTTAATAGATTTAGTGTCCTCAAATGCATTTTGTGCCAATAACTGATGTAAATCCTTGATTTGCAGGTATTTGAATTGAGGAACAAAGCATGGACACTAATGAGCAAAAAGGAACAAGGTAACCGAACGAACGAAGAAAAGAAGGCTTAATGATCGCCTAACCCATTGGGCGAGTCACTGAATGGCCATGATCTCGCCTAAAGTTCCAGCGTTCCAAGACATGAAGGAGAAAATCAAGTCGGCGATAGAAAGGAGCAGTCGGCAAGTCGCCGAATGGTTCCGCGATGCAGTGCTAGATCGCCCAAAGTTACAGAACTTGAAGATGTTGAAGGCCAAAGCAAAAAGACGATGGAACTGGCCAAAGGGCGGATCGCCGAGTGGATCGGCGATCCCAACTTATTACGCCGAATGGTCCTTCGCAGCATATTTTTGGTGACTATAAATACATTTTCAAACTTTATGTTGGATATCAAATTTTATTCTGAACATTCATTAGAGTAATTTTAGTTTTGAGAACTCTAAGTTTGGAGAAAATATTTTCCTTAGCTTTGAAAATTTCCATTTGTGAGAAATTGGAAGTGGGTCTTTGAAATTCTTCAACCTTGACCTTTGTAAAGACGAAATTAATCGTACCCAGTTGATGGAAAACACAATTTGGTAACAATTTCTATCTTTTTATGATGTCTAGCTAAAACCCCAATTCTTGGGGTGTGATTATGTGATTATGGGTTGATTTAGTTGCTGGGTATTGTTAATTGATAGTGTAAATGTTGTTTAAAAGTGATTTCATTCAGTAATTGCGGCTTAATCTAAAGGGTTGTAGTTGCAAATGCAACTCTACCTTCGTGTTTTTTGCTTGCTCGAGAGAGAGGTTTTAAAACCAAGATTACTGATTTGATGGTCTGTGGGTATTGGGTTGTCATGGGTTCAGCTTGAGAGAGTGAAATCCCAAACCCTTTTCCACACATTCAGCTCGAGAGAGTGAATGGACTAAAGCGAAGGTTGTTCTTAATTGTTGTTTATTTGTGTTCAAGAGAAACCAATTTGATTCGGGGTAAATTGTTCGAGAGAAAGTTTATCCCCACTAAAGTATAGCTTATTCACTGATTTACAGCTATTTACTATCAATTGCAATTACCCACTTGTCTACCTTAGCCCATAATCTAATCACATCACAAGAACCTGTCTCCTTACTTGTTCCTTAGTGTTATTTGTTGCTGTTGTAGTTGCTAATTACACTCAAAACCCCCCATATTTGACACTTGTGTCACCCTAAATTTGAACCATGCTTTTATTCGTAAATGTTTTTACGTATGATAGACTTGAACCTATTTGTACTTGGCTCTTGAATCTTAAGCACGTACCACTCCTTGTGGGATTCGACCCCAACTCACTTAGTTGAGTTATATTACTGACTAACGATCGTTGGCACTTAGTATGGGATGAAGTGTCCTGATACGTGAAATCAAAATTCACCAATGGATTCCATTCATCCATTGGGTCCCAAAAGTTCTCAGTTCTCCAAATTCAGTTACACCTAATTTGATTAGGGTTTACGATATCTCCATGGGTATTATTTGATTTTGAGTTAATTGTTCAATTTCTTCATATGCATGTTTTTTATTCAATTACCTACTTTTCAAATGATTCCATATTGACTCATGTATTATTCATGATTTTGACTATAAATTTATGAATGAAGCTTATGAATTGTTGAAGTATGATGTAAGAAAATCTATGCATGATTTATGAAAAGATGTTCATGATCTAAGTTTGCTTTTGAGATAAGCATCATATAATTGTGAAAAGTTTTCTAACATAATTAAGAAATCACGATGGGATAAAGATTTTCTCACACATGAATGAATCATGATTTGAGGAACTACTCTATGATGACTTAAGCTTGGATTAGAAACTAAATTGTATTTTTCCATGTATGATGATATGTTTATGAAAATGACTATTCTATTGGGTTTTTACTTAGTACAAAGAGGACATTGAGATGGAGGTTGTCCCGTTAGTAGAGGTCTGGTCTCTAGTAGCAATCTCCTTGTCTGTAACTACGTGCCCTCGTAGAATTTGTCTTAGAAAGACATAACTATTGGATCCAGCTAAGCTAGAAGTTTATGGTCCTTGCCTTGGCAAGTAAGTACATCTATTTTTGGTGTGGGAGCGAGACACCAAATTACGTGTTATAGCTCGTGTGGTCTATGTCGGTTAATGGTAAATATACCACAAAACCAACTAACTTATTTCAAAGGTTTTATGAAGCTTTCATCATGTTTTAAGATGCATTGACCACGTTTATGATTTATGATTCCTTTTAAGGTTCTTACTATGATTTAACTTGGTCATGCATATCATTTTCTAGCGTTCTCATATGTTCATGTTTCATGTTTTATGCATTACCCCGTACTTAGTACATTTCATGTATTAATGCATACTTGTACCTACATTGTTTAATAATGTAGGGTCTGACGCTTCTCCTCCTCCCGCTCGTGGCTAGTTGATTGTTGATCATTGAAGACTTGGTGAGTCCTCATGTTTCAAGGACCATGTCACTCTTACTACAATTCTTATGTCTTTTGTTTTCAGATGTTATGGTGTATGGGTTACATCTCAACCACTTCTTTTGATGTATTAGATTGGCTTGTCAGGACTAGGATTAATCTTCCGCTTTTATGTCAAATCTTTCATTATATGAAACTTTTCTTAAATTCTATTTTTGTCTATTTTATTGTGTTGTATGTATGTTAAGTGGCTTGTGTGGGGCCTCTCGGAATTCTATACGACATGTCACGTCTAGGGTATACTTTAGGTCGTCACAAATACACTCTATTTAGCATTATTCTTATACACTCTACCAAACGACCCCTATTAGTTTTATACTTTTATACATTTTGATTCTATGAGACATATATAGGTCAATTGATACAAACCAATTTAATATATTATGAGTTTTGTTTTATATAATTTCTCTTTGTTATTGTTGCTCAAGATTTTTTAGTTGGCTTGAGCATGATGCCCTCTTATTTCGATCCCAACAGCATACTCATAATTTGAGTTCAATCTTAATCACTTTTTCATCAACAATTTTGTCGTACCTTTGATTCAATCTCTAACTTTAATTTGTATGTTTTCAGATTATTTTTTTCTTAAAATCTATATTTTTGTTTCATGTTGTGTATTTGAAGAAGACTATAGTAATTGTTACGCCAGTTCATTTTCTTTATCTTTAATATAATTTAATTTAATTAGATTGTCTCCTTTAGTTGAGTCTATTATTGATATTATGTGATTTAAAATTTATGTTATTTGTATTTTTATTCTTTATAAAATTTCTTCATGTTATTTGTATGTCATGTTATTTATGTACTCATATATTCACAAGTTCCATCTATTCGGATAAAATATTATCCTCATCTCATTAAAAAAAAAATTATAGTAAAAGCACAAATGCCTTTTGCAAAATGCTGTTTGTCTTTCTTACCCTTTAAAAATAAATTTCATATTAGAAAAAAATAATGTAATTTAGTAATTTTATTGTAATAATTAGGACTTTTTAAAATTAACTAAAATTTTGATTATTATTTGAACTATATAAGAAGTCTTAATATTTAGGACTTTAGGGGTCGTTTGGTTTGAATATGAGTTATGATGAGATAAGTTATGTTGGTATAAGTTATGTTGGATTAGTTATGATGGATAAGTTGTCCTGGGATTATTTCTTATTGAGTGTTTGGTTTGTTGTATTCAAAATAATATATATTGATAAATTTTAAGAACAAGTTGTTTGTTTACAAAATTACCCTTCACTTTATTTAAACTTTTTAAATATTTCTTTGTGAGCTTTAGTTATTCATTTTTTAAAATAAAAGTTTTATTTATTTAACTTAAATATTTTTGTTTATGTATTCCCATGATAAGTACCATGTGTATTTAAAAATATAACTTTTTTCTTATTTAGCTTAAAAATAGAACTTCCCTCTTAAGTTTATTAAAGAGAAGAAAATTTATGAGAAATCAAAATAAAATAAACATAAGAATTAGTCAAATAAATTCATAAATAAAAATTATATTTATATAGTATAATTTTTTAATAGAAAAATATGTATAATTATCATAAAAATAAGGAGTAGTAAATATTATTATACATGGTATTAAAAAAAATGTAAATATACATAAATGTAAAAAATGATGTATAAAAAGGATTTAAAGGGACATATTTGTCATTTACCTATTTTATCCCGGGATAAGTTATCTCGGAATTACTATACCACCCAATATGAGGGATAACTTATCCCGGCACTAATTCATAATCCTGGGATAAGTTATCCCAAGCTTTGCAACTAAACAACAAAATAAATGGTACTTAAAATTTGTCCTGGGATTAACTCCCCTTATCCATCACACCAAACGACCCCTTAAAACTTGATTATTGATTTTGAATTGGTTAAAATAATTTGACCCGGAATAGGACGTTGAGCCCGTAAAATTTGATTCTGACATGATAAATTTACTCTTTGTAGGATTGAATTAGTATAGTCCACCCTTCACACAATTACTTCTATTATAATAGGAAAAATATCTGAAAAATATTTTAATTTTGATCGAAATTGTTGTTACGATATCAAATTTTATGGAGGATCTTTTATCCTTGCATTATTTAATAGTGTATTTTAAAGGTAAATATGTGTTCACGTGGACACGTTATCATTTATAATGATGCAATATTTATGATGTCCACATGAGAACATATATACCTTTAAAATACACTATTAAATAGTGTAGGGGGTAAAAGGTCATTTTCAATGTTGGGTATTGTTACCAGGGGCGGCTCAACGTAATTGGGGGCCTAAAACGAAATTTCAATTCGAGGCCTAAAATATAAACAAATTTTGTATACATATTTATTTAATTTTTATTTTTCTTACACTATTTAGATGAAAATTATTAGTATTTCATATTGTTTTTTCAGTTATTAGTTTTAGGTAAGATTTTATTAGTTTAACCTTGAAAAACATCATTTCAGTGAGGCAATTATTATATGAATTGTTAACATAATTCTATAAGTAATAAGTTGACAAATATTTTTAAAGGTAAATATGTGTTCACGTGGACACGTTATCATTTATAATGATGCAATATTTATGATGTCCACATGAGAACATATATACCTTTAAAATACACTATTAAATAGTGTAGGGGGTAAAAGGTCATTTTCAATGTTGGGTATTGTTACCAGGGGCGGCTCAACGTAATTGGGGGCCTAAAACGAAATTTCAATTCGAGGCCTAAAATATAAACAAATTTTGTATACATATTTATTTAATTTTTATTTTTCTTACACTATTTAGATGAAAATTATTAGTATTTCATATTGTTTTTTCAGTTATTAGTTTTAGGTAAGATTTTATTAGTTTAACCTTGAAAAACATCATTTCAGTGAGGCAATTATTATATGAATTGTTAACATAATTCTATAAGTAATAAGTTGACAAATATTAAATAAAGATAAGAGTAGAATCATAGAATCTCAAGAGTTGATGACTTGGTATACCCTATTTTAATATGCTATGTTGTAATGCTTGAAACTAAAATTTAAAAACAAATAAAAATAATTTGTAATTTACTTTGTTCAACACTTTTCACTATTAATTCTTATTTTTTAATAAAGTACAAAAGATGTTAAAGTGGGTGAAATAATATATTTTTTAAAAATATTATACTTTTTATCATAAATAATCAAAAAAATTATAAAAATTTAACACATAATTTATTTTTGATAAAAAATTTGGGCCCCCAAAATTCGGGGGCCTAAGGCATAAGCCTTATTTTTCAAAGCATAGAGCCGCCCCTGATTGTTACAACAATTTCGCTCAAAATTTGAATATATTTCAAACGTTTTCCCAATTATAATATAAAGAAATAACATAGCGATAGATAAAATGCATAAAACCTTTGCTTGTACTTAATACTATGACTATGAGATACACACATTTGTTTCGTTCTAAGAGTCAAAATTATTTCTAAACTATGTGAAATAGATTACTTATATCCTCCATTATATTTTTGGGATTAAAATGTAACAAATGATATAAGTGATCTATTTCACATAATTGAACGACAAATTTAACCATTTTCCGTCAATTGAATTTACATAAATAGCCTTTGGTGTGTGTACTGTATCCTGCAAATGAAGCAGGCTAGAGTCCAAATACTAAGAACGACAGTGACGAGTGAGGGGCAATGGCTGTCCTCTTCGGTCAAAGGGCAGTCAATTCAGTCAAAGCTTATGGGACCCACAGTTGTCCTAATTGGCAGGTTTGATATAAAGTTGGAAAAAAGAATCAGTGACGTGGCATATACTCTTTAATTGGCCCCCTGACTTCAAGACACTGCTTGGACAATCCAAATTCACCAAGGACAAAACTGTCATTGTCACACTATATATTTATACTTGTATATGTAAAAAATACTATTAAATTGTATTAACAAAATACCAGTATATAATTAAAAAGAAATGAATATTTTAAGATTTTATAGTTTAGTTCATTTTATGTTAGATATTTGCATGACTTAAATTAATGAAGTCATTTCATTAAGTATAAACTAAATTCTTCAAAGTTATTTATTTCTACCATAAAAATAATATTACTTTTAGAACATCCCTAAACTAAAATATGTAATATGACAGGAAGTTATATAAATTAATGGATGAGTACAACGACAAAGATACATTGTCAACATTAATTTGGTACTTTTTGCATGGTAACAAAGATTTACTAAACCCTAACCTAATGATTAGGGTGTCCTAATTGGCAAAGAAAACCACACTAATTGTGCTTTATTTGCATTGTTTTGTAGTTGTGCTTTATTTGCTTTGTCTTCTTTTAGGAAGTCATTTTAGTCAAAGCTGACTCTCTTTTAAGAGTCTGTTTGGCATTGATGTTGGGAGGTCAGAAATGATTTTTTTTAGAAAAATTATTTTTCCTTAAAAGATTAAGTGTTTGGCAAATTTTTAAAACTATTTTTAAAGAGAAGCGGAAGCAGTTTTTCTATTATTGAGAAGAAGCTAAAAAATTTTGCTTTTTAAAAAAAGCAGAAGCAGAAAATTATTTTTTAAGACTAAAATATATTTTACATATATACATATTTATCAATATATCTCTTATTAATTTATTAACATATCTCATAAGTTTGGTCAATTTTCATCCAAAAAAATTATTTTTATTTTTATATGATAAATATTTTATTTTATTTATGTTTTTATATTACTATTTATACTTTATATAGTATATATTATTTTACAGAATTAGAAATAAAAGTAACAACAATATTTTTGCAGGATTAAAAAAAGTAATAATTAAAGATAGACCCCTTCCAAAAAATAAAAAATAAAAAAATCATTTTCTTAATCTACGTATTATTTGAATTTCTTAAAACTTTAGAGTATTATAACAAAAAAAGGATAATTGTTAATATTGAATCCAAAAAAATATGTAACAAATAACAAAAAGATTCCTCTTTTCAATATTTTTCAATAATATTTATCTATGTATAATATTGATTGAAAATTTGAATATGTACATTTTAATTAATTAAAATTGATACTTGCCATTTTTCGTAATTTGACTTTCAAAAGCACTTTTTTAAAAAACAAGCCAAACACATTGTTTATCAAAAGCACTTTTCAAATGAATTTGTCAAACACAAAAGAAAATCACTTTTTTAAAAAGCTATTTTAAAAAAGCACTTTTAAAAATAAGTAGTTTTTAGCAGCAATGCCAAATAGGCACTAAATTTTCTTAACACAATAAAGATTATTTAAATTTGTTCTCTTTCCATTTGTTGAATCTAATTGCTCTTAATATTAATTTTTGGATTAAAATACATCTTTGTGCCCATACCTTTCACAATGTTCAAACCTTTCACATACAGACGAATCCTCTCCTCCTTTGCGCCCAAAAGTTAGGTAGCATAGCGAAACAAAGCATGAAATATAGCCTCATAGACTGCAATAGACATGCTTCTCCAGGAATAGGGTGTGAAACTGAGTCCATCTTAACAGAGGCAAAAACAGACGAACGACACTCTACATAAGCCCTCCACCACTGCTTAGCATCTCCCTGGAAAGTAATGAACTTCACTCAATGCAACTGCACAATACCTAGCTTTTGCAACCTGTAATAACAATCCAAGATGAACTCAAAAGCAACCTCACTCTCAGTACCATGATGTTACAACAGAGACTTCAGCTTCATAAACTTGGTCAACAACTCATGCTCAGTGCAAATCATAACATGGTCGAACGCACCAGTACCTGAAGCTTCCTCCATCTTGGGAGCGGTAGTAACAACAAGATGAGCACCTAGGGCCTAAGTAGTCGGCATATGGGGAGTGACTCTAGTACCCACCTGTTGAGATTGACAATCTCAGAAGCCATAGGGGGAAGGCCTGCACCCCCAACCTATGCTACCATCTCGGATTTGGCACCTCCTTATATTCTACCTACATATCCTCATTAACACGAGCCTGGGTGGGGGATGGGGCGTCGGTCTCGGCACAGCCTCTACATGAGCTCTACCCCTAGCAGGTGTTGTTCTTCTTCTACCTCAGCCCCTTCCTCACCCTCGCACTATCGATTCTAGAGCTGGAACAATACCCTTAGTCAGTTATGTATGGTGTCAACCATATGCGGACAAAGAATGAAGAAAGACAGATATCAATTTGGATCACCAGATACCAATTCGAATTAAGTCATTGCACGAAGGAAAAAAAGAGGAGATAACTTCTTAAAGTCATGTAACCTCCAGAAGAAAAGTGAAGTACATATGTCTCCATACTATTCCGCAAGACTCTACTAGACCTATTTTAGTACGATGAGATCCCACAAATCGAGGAATCTGATACCAACTTTGTCATAACCCAACCCGCCATGAGAGGCACCCACACTAACCCTTGATGGGAGAACCAAATATGTATTAACATGAAACCAACTAAACAACCAGGACTAAAAGCTTTTTAAACATTTAACACAAGTTTTCATAACCAAAAGTCAAAGTTAGAAAAAAAAAATACTGAATAACCCCCTAGAACTTGAAAGTTATATATCAAATCATCTAACATAATCTAGAATATGGGGATGTAACCCCACAAACAATAGATTCTAAATCAAAGAATGGGCTAGAGCGGAAAGATAAATCCATGACAGCCCAGAGGAAACACCTCACCCTTGGATTCACCCTTGGATTCTGGAAGCACTGGAGTCACAACCGAGGTCGCATAACAGCCATTGAAAATATTCATGTACTCAACAAAGTAACATCAAGTGCAGTATTAGTATACAAAATCTACAGTGTACTGGTAGGATCATCAACTGGCTCTAAATATACGAAATATAAATAGGAAACAAAAAACTTAGTAAAATAAGACAAAATACAACTATTCTCGACAACATTACAATGAAAAAAAACATGATTCACTCATGGAACCAACATATAGAACAATCACATGTACAGAGTGTTGTACCCGAGCAAATTAATATGAAACATGTACCAGACATGATACCCATGCAAACCAATATGATATCTTGTGTCGGGCGTGGTACTCGAGCCAACTAATATATGTACTAGGCATGGTACCCGAGCCAACCAAGAGATATCATGTACCAGGAACGATACTTGAGTCAACTGATAACATGGTGTGGTATCTGAGTCAACCGAAAAACACACATCACACAATCACTTTGGTACCACAAGCAAATATGACAAGTTCATCGCATGATATTGACAACGGGTTATCATTTTAATTTCATCCCTTTCAGATTTTCCTTACCAGATATTATAATTTTGCTAATCACATATTGTACAAGTACTACTAGAAAAATAGTTAACAAGCACATATGACGTAAACGGCAAATAATTCAATCATCACCTACCTCAATTAAGTTTGAAATGCTCTACTAAACCTGAGTCTTTCCCTTGTTATGAAGTCTAGCTTGGTCTTGGTCTATAAACAATCAACATAACACAAAAGAAGCCCAAAATTGCCTAAATACACCCAGATTATATCATAATTTCAAACCTCACGCCAATTTCATGATTAATCCATCCAAATCAGGGTTTTTCCACCATTAAATCAAATCAAGCCCTCCATTAAAGTCACCATCATGCATTCAAAGACCTAGTAATCGAATTACCAAGTTAAGTGAGTGATTTACTCATTTTTACAGATGATTCACTAGAAATAGGTGAAAATTGCCCTAGGTCGCCTTTGTACTTCCCCGAAACATTCTTGAATGATAATGGACAATTTTGCAGAATTTTATGCATTTTTAGTTGGTTCATTTTCTGTGATGAGATAGGTTAATCTCATCATCTGAATTAATTGAGATATGTGTCCTCCATATGAGATAGTTTGTTGTCTTGAGTTTAATAGAACAAGCGGCAATGAGTTGGTGAAGTGAGGAGGTCGACATAGTGTTGGTAGAGGGGGCCCTTGCAGTTGAACGTGTGGTTTTTTTATCAATACTCAGAGAGCGGAAGAGCTTTTAAGCTCTGATACCACGTAGAATTCTCACGTCTAGGATTAGAGAAATCAAAGATTTTATTGATGATTAAAATTGTTGAGTACATGCTCTTTATATAGGGAGAGAATTGTAAAGTCCTAAGCTAGTTATAATTAGAGTTCTATTACAATAACTATTACTACTATAATAATACTTCAATTATAAATAAACTAATCCTAGTCATAATCTAATCCTAGTCAACTTCAGCTAGTACAAGACTTGGCAACCTAGTCGATATAAGTGACCTAATCCTAGAGTAACTCTAACTCTATTGTACACGTTGATTGGATCAGGTTGTTCAACCTGTTCTATGTATTCAATTTCCTTTATCTTCAACAAAGCCTAATTTGATAACAAACATCAATACAAATATCAAATAAATCAAACATGTAAATAGGACAATTATAACAATTTCAAGTGCATACAACTATATTTGTCATCATTCACATTCTTGTTAATGCCAAAATAAAAAAAATACCATGACAAATACGACGATAAAAATTGAAACGCATATTAATCTCCTCAAGATCCCTTCATCTAAAGAACTTACATAATTTTTTTCTAAAATAGCCTATAACCAAGTTAATTTAATGAAAAACTAAAAAAGTAAAGAAATATATATCGTACATACACAAAAGCATGGACAGGACCAAAATTTCTAATTGGATTGTCCTCCAACCAAAAAGTCTGCATTTGCAACAAGTCTTCATGTTTGCATTGCATTGTTATATGCAATATTGGATCATTCTAGTCATTACAAATGCAATTCAATCTTGCATTTAACATGATAATAATAGTCTCCCATAAAACCTAATCACAATAAATTATTAAGATAAGCTGATTTCATATTTAAGCAACAAAAAAAGAAAAAGAAATCAAAGCTCTCCAACGTCTATCAATGAAGAATCTGGGAAAGAACAGAGTGAATCTATTTAATGAAGAAGATAATTCAAATTGAGAGTGTCATGTGACATTTTACACTGATTTGAGACTATATTAATAGTCATTCTGTCACACACCGAGCCTACACCCTGGACGTGGCCGACACTTGAGAACCATTGTTGGTCCCAAGCGAACCCTTGGCCTGTCTAAATTCTAATTAGCGGAAGAATTAATCATCAATAAATGAAATCAAATGCAAACTGTACTCAACCGTCTCAAAAGTAAACTTAGAATGTTTTAGAAATAAACATTCAACTAGCCAAAGTGGCCTCTCAAGTCTCAACATAAATAAATGAAAATGATAAGACTCATGAACTATGTCTATCTATCTATGAAGCCTTTACTGACTGAGATGGACGTCGGGACAAGACCCACGACATCCTACTAACAAAATAAAATGACTGCAAGTAAACAAGGGATCCTCTGGAAGCAAGGAGGCTCACCAACAACTCTGAAGCTCAACTCGATCAACGAAGCGTTGTGTGTTGATCCTGGTTACCTTTATCTGCATCATAAAAGATGCAGGTCAAATGGCGTCAGTACATGAAATGTACGAGCATGTGAGGAGAAATCTAAAACAAGACATAAGCTTGAACTGGAACTGAAAGAAACACTTACCTCATCTCAACTCAACTCAACTCATTTCAATATAAAGCAGTGATAAAGATGCAGTATAAAGAAAATCTTTTAAAATAGTAGGCAGAAAACTCAATGTATTGCAAAATACAATATAACTCAATTTTTATGTATAAAGATACAAAATAACTTTGTGGGAGCGTAACGACCTGATTTTCATCGTTATAAAACTGTTGGGAGATTCTCTAACCGACAACCACTATTATGAGCTATGTGATGGTACAACGTCTAGCCCACGCTGCCAGAACTATTATATACTTTGCCGGGGTGTAGAACCTACTAACTAAGTGGATCTACTAGTCTATGCTAAAAAAAAAAATCATCAAAAAAGTATGACCCTTTTCTACCCACGTTGGCTACATGGTTTATGGGGGCTGTGAGTTGTATAAATTCTCTATTGTTCAATACTACTCTCAAAATATATTTAGCTCATTATGTTTTAAAGAAAACATTTCCTCTTACTATGGTTTGAGATTATTACTCAAAAATCTTTCTCTAAAAAGAGATAATACTGAAAACTGCTCATGATCTCTTTTGGAAATCGGTGTTTTCTCTTTTGCTTAAATGTGAAAACATTTACTCTTGGGAATACTTAGTTCCCGTATATCATTTTAAAGAAAATGAATGCAACTCTACTCTTTCTCAAACTCAACTGCTTAAGTCATTTAAACAAGTTAAAAGATTTGTAAAAGACTTCTTAAAATGACTCGAAGAACTCTCAAGACTTGACTCTTAACTCTACCTTGAATTTGAATTATGAATTATGAATTCAAGGTTATGATTTCTGATAGGATAGATATCGTGATGATTAAATGAGTTTTAGATAGTTAATAATGAGAAACGGTTGAAAAACACTGTCTGGGGAGCAAGTCCGCGAGGAGGAGATGAATTATAATATTTGGTCGCGAAATAATTTTTGAAATAGTGGAGTCTATGTTCTCTCCACGATGCGAAGAGGGAAATTGCTCACTAGGGGAGAAAGTCCGCGACGCGGACTTGCGTGCCAGTTTCTGTCCGACTTTCTCCTTCCTCGTTTTCTAACCCCAATTCACCTAAAATCGAATGGTTTCTTCCCCAATCACTTAGATTCGAATACCCAACATTAGTATACGATAATCTTCTCAAACTACCCTTGAAACACTAACACTTATCTCAAAAATTCATCAAAACCTCAACAATCATGATTATGAAAGAAAATTCAATAAAACTCATCAAGAACTCAAATCTTTTAACTTCATGAACGAAATTTCACTGAAAATAATATGATTTGTGTGTGGGTGAACGAACCCAATGCTATGTGAACTCACATACCTCTTTGGGATCAAACCCTTGGAGAAAATTCGCAGGAAAACCTTCGATTTCGCAAGAACTTGATGAACGCCTTGACCTTTCTTCTCTTTTCTCTTCTTGAACTCTTTTTCTAAAAACCTAGCGTAATTTAGGATTGTGTAAACTGAATCAAATCAATTTAGACCCCCTAATTAATTACTAAAAATGAATTAAATTTGATAGGATAAGGAAAAGACCAAAATATCCCTCTTAAATTCGGGTAACTTTCCTTAAATAGACATCCCATCTTCAAACAGTTTAATCTCCCTCATACGAGCTCAAAAATTTACAAACTCGGTGGCGTTGGAAAGAAGATTTCAAGACCTTTCATTTGATATCTTACGGGCCACCTAACACATCATGTACTGAAAGTTATGGTCGTTTGAAGTTGACCCAAAATTCATACTTAGCATAACTTGCCAAAATTTTCAAATTTACTCTTTCCAAAAATAGTTCTTTTTAAGGCGGGATGTTACACCTTCACTCACTCATGTTTCATGATAACATGACTGTTGTGTAAAATAATTTAATTGTGGATTTAAATGATTTCGTACGGTACCAAATTTAAAAAATCTACTTGAAATAAAGGTATAACTTTAAGGGGACTTTAGTATTTTCTCATTTTAGTCTATTTTCCTTCTTACAAAAAACAAAAAAAGAAAAGAATTTTTTCTAAAGGAATAAATCAAAATTTGAAAAATATAAGTACCAAACAAAAATTACATAATAAAGTTTCCTATAAGCTATATGTGCGTGTACAGATCTTGGTGTTATGATGAGGGTAGGCTTAGCCTCATGTGTGATTATGCTCATCAAATTCTTTCTTCCATGCAGCAAATGACGATTAAGCCCTTTTCCCTCAAATCCCATCTCACTTCACCCTACACACCTCTCTGCAAGAAAATTTTTTGGGGTTGTAAATATGTCAGTTTGAATGGATTTGTTTGGACTTTTCTTATAATTTATCAATTGGTTTCTTGCTTTATCTCTCTCTCTCTCTCCAAAAATAAAAATAAAAAGGACCACATCTTCTTAAACCCCTCTCCCTATCTATTCTTTCATTTTGTTATTAGTGGTAGAAATCACTAATTTTAGATTTGAACTTTTACTTTTCAAGATCTTTTGAAATTTTTTAGGAGATCTAGGTCTCAATAAAGGCAACTAATTTTTAAGAAAAGATATTGGTAATTCACTTTTACTACTTCTCATCATTCCTATTTGCAAATTTCAAAACCATCCACATGAATTTATAAACTTCATTTGACCTTGTCCTTTTCTTGAAGAAAAGACTCTTCCTTTTTGCCTAAAGTTGAGTTCTTTTGCATGGATAGTAGCAGCATGTTGAGGGACTATAGGAAAGGGAATTGGACAATTCAAGAAACAATGGTACTTATAGAAGCAAAGAAGATGGATGATGAAAGGAGAATGAAAAGGCAAGGAGGGGATGGCAATAGTAGTAGTGAAAGAGGGAATATTAATAAACCAGGAGAATTAAGATGGAAATGGGTGGAAGATTATTGTTGGAGACATGGATGTTTGAGGAGTCAAAATCAATGTAATGACAAGTGGGATAATCTCATGAGGGATTTCAAGAAAGTTAGGGAATATGAAAGAAGAGTGTCTGAGAAATTATTATTAGCTCAAGGGGATGATGACAATATTATAAAGTCTTATTGGAAGATTGAAAGGATTGAAAGGAAAGAAAAGAACTTGCCAACTAATATGTTGCCTGAAATTTATGAAGCATTGGTTCAAGTTGTTGACAAAAGGGGTCAAAAAGTGCTTGTTGGTACTTCTTTCAATCCAAGCACAACTTCTATGTCTCCCACATTGCAACAACTTCAAATTGCAACTTTGCCACTCCCACCACCACCACCACCACAACTATTACCACCACCACCACCACCACCACTTGGACAACCACCACCTAATATTCCTTACACTCAACCTTTACCTACAGTAGGTACTCTTTCTCTCACTCTTTTTTTTTTTTTTTACTTATAATATTTTTGAATTTATGTCACATTTATTACATGTAGAATTTCTATTACTACTACTAGACTTTAAGCTTTTTAATATATCATTAATTGTATAGTCACTATTCGCCAACTAGTAGTACTATTGAGAAGTCCATTCTCATTTGCAATCTAATAGCTTTATTCAAGTCCTACTTGGATGTTATGTCCATATTGGGAAATTAATATTGATCACTTGATATATTCAATGAAGGTCAATTCATTTGCCTAATTTTTATTCTATTGAACATAATATTAAGTGTACTCTCCTAAGTTATGTATGAACCTTTTGTTTTCTTAGGTATAATTAAGCTAATAAAAGCATGTTGTTCTCAAGCTTTGCCAATGAATTTTCCAAGATTCATCAAATATTCTAGTATATATAGTGTTCTATTGAGCTTGCAATATTATTCTTGATTATTACCCTTCTTTGTGTATTGAATTCATTTTTCTCACTCTCTATCCCCCTCTTTGTATCTCATCCTCATGGCCTCTTGGGGGTGCAGTTGGTAGGGTTTTAGTGCATTGTGTAGCTGGACCTTAAATTTATATTTCACTAAGAATATAGAAAACTTTAATTTTGTACTTCAAAAATTTTAGTAGGAGTTAAAAGTTGAGCAAAATAAATAGTAAAAATTCAAATAACTAATCACAATTTGCTTGGAAATAAGATCTTGTCATTTAATTTGTTGTTGTTTGAAGTTGGACCTTGATTATATCAAGATTAGTGGGCACCTAATATATTGATCTATGTTTTGCATACTTGATTTTTAATATGTTTACTCGAGCTAGAGGAGGGTCTATTCTCTCTAATCTTTCAAGGTAAGGTTAAGGGTGCATCCTTCCTAGAGTACTTCATTCGTGGGATTATACTGGATATGTTATTGTCTGTTGGAATGTTGATATAGTGTTTGGTTTACATGTGTTTTGGAGATGTGTGATAGCTCAGATCGCGATAAAAGTGAACATTCAGATTCACCAGCAAAGAGGAGAAGAAAAGGCGAAGGAGGAGGAGGAGGAGAAGAAGCGAGTGGGACTAGTGGTGATCATCATAACATAAACAACTTGCAAGAAGTTGGTAGTGCAATCTTCAAAAGTGCTACGATTATAGCAAAGACGATTAAAGCATCTGAAGAGGGAGAAGAGAGAAGACACAGAGAAATGTTGAATTTGCATGAAAGAAGACTGCAAATTGAGGAATCAAAAGCTGAGATTAATAGACAAGGCATCAATGGACTTGTTGATTCTATCAATAGACTTGCAAATTCAATCCTTTCTTTAGCTTCTAACAACCAACCACCTCCACCTAAATAGAATTATTCTAGTGCTAAAACACATTGCTACAGACTAATTAATCACAATTCATTGTACATATACCTCATCATCAACTACTCATAATTTATCATTAATTAATTCATCATGTAATCTTGTGGATAATATTCCACCTAATATGTCTCTCTCATGTAATACCGAATTAAAGGGTTGCTCTTAAGAAGTGCTTATTTTTAAAAATATTTTTCAATTTTTTTTGGTTGCCTAATATGATTGATAGTATCAATTGAGAGAATTTTAGTTATTATTTCTTATCACACGAGACTCTGCAATGTCGCATCATTGTCAATGTCCTCACTACCTTGGATACTCTCATTCAAAATTAGAAGAATATTTAATTTTTAAAGTAGAATTATTTGGGTAATAATTCTCTACTAAATAATATCAACATCGAAAAAAATAATCTTTGAAACTTTAACATTTCAATTATTAATTTTTTGGCAATTACATCGGGAGTAGAAAAAACTAACAACTAAATTAAATAAATTATCAAAAATTAAGAATACTCATAAAATGAATAAATAGAGCACATTATTTTATTATTGAACTCCTAATTAATAATCCAAAAGGTATAAATAGACTGATTTCATAATCCCCTTTTTGCACTAACCAAACGTTTGTGTTTTTTCGTTTCTAACGTTATTAGTCACAAGTTTTGATGGTTTCCGTTATCTTGTAATACTAGTGATAGTTGAACCAAAATTTTACTAGTTGAAAGTGATTAGTGTTATATATATATATATATTAAAGAATAAGGTTGATTTTAATTCAAAGTCCAAACTTAAGGAACTATATTTTGCTTTTTCCGTTTCCCTCACTTCTAAAGTAACTTCCAGCAATTATTATTTTAAAGATAAGCATTATAAACTTGAATGAATTTGTCGGTATTAAAAAAATAACTAAACTTTACTAGTTAATTTTTACAAGTTAAATCATCATACGAGAAATAATGAAAGTCCGTTAGTTTTTAAATCAAAAAATAAAAAATCAAACTTAAATGAGTCAAAAAATAAAAAATAGGTGGAAATCTACTTTTGGTTTTTAACATTTTTTTTAAAGTCATTTGAAATTTATTTTAAGTTATTTTTAACTTTATCAAATAATTCGAAAAGCTAAAAATAACTTAAAAGTAAGTTTGTCCAACTTTTAAATCAATCGAAACAATATCCGACTCTTTTCCTCTTCTGTAGGGTTGACCAGATGAAGCCAAATACTTGTTTCCTGCCCTTGCTAGTTGCTACTATTGGTATCAATACATCTCATTTTACAACAAAGAAGTAATTTTTATATGATATTGAAATCGACGTAAGCACCTAAATTATTCATCTTATCTTTTATTAATGACTATTTTTATTGAATATTTATTATTTTTCATCAGTTTAAATCGAATCTGCGCTGTTCATAAATGCTTAGTCATACAAAAGAGAAAGGAATCATTTAGTGATGACTTTTGTTTTTAATGGGATTTGAAGTTTTGAATTATGGATTTCATGTTTTGCACCAATTTTATTGGCAAAAAGCTAATTAAAAGTTCCAATGTCTAAAAAGCTCTAGATGTACTATTGTATACACACGTGGTTTTATAATTTCTACACCTTTGGTATTCAATGGTCAAATGGATACATATAGTGCATGCAATGGAAAAACAAAGTTAAAGTTAAAATGTCAATAAAGTTGAAATCTTTATGATACTCCTCATCCCATTTTATGTGAGGTAGTTTGATTCGATACGGAGTTTAAGAAAAAAAGAAAGACTTTTAAAACTTGTGGTCCAAAATGAATGATAGAAATTTGTGTAGTTATAAATCATTTCATTAAGGGTAAAATATATATTTTATAGTTAAATTGTTACTTAATATAAAAATGTGTCATTTTTTTTTAGACGGACTAAAAAAAAAGTAAGTCACATAAATTGAGACAGAGGAAAGTACTTGGTAAAATAAGCACACACGACCATAATAAAAGAAATTACTTCATGTTTTACCCCTAAGTTTATAGATATATATATATACATATGTAGGGTATAGCAAAAGGACTGGTCAAAGGTGCTTGAGTCAAATGATCTCTGGCATTTGCAAAATGGCCATTTATGTGCTATTATTGGTGTCAGTCTTGTGAAGTCTGTGGTGATGGAATCGTTGGGCTTTCCCTTTCCCATTACAGGACTGAGGACTGAGGAGTGAGGAGTTATTATTGGCTATGCCTTGTAGACTTTTCTGACATAAAGCTCTACTCTCCTTTCCTTTCCTTTTCTTTGGTTACCTTTTGCCAGAGATGGGTATGTTTCAGCTTTCCCCCCTAACCTATTTAATTACTCACCTTCTCAATTTATACATATACGTTTTTTATGATTAAATTGCAAAAGAAATAATATACTTTCTTTGTTTAAAAAAGTGTTGCCGAAAAAGAAAATATGTCTTCTTTTTTTTAAACTCAGAGTATTTGTTACTCCATCTCAAACCAATTGTTGGGTTCGTGATATTATTTTGTAATATGGGTATTGATTCGATATCAACTCCGTGATAATTAATTTGATTGTGTGACATCGATCTTAGGCGGTTTGGAAGGGTAAAGCACTAGTTTAGTAGACTTTGGAGCACTCGTGATTGAAATCGAGGTAGGCTACAACTCACCGACCTTAGACTATGGTTGTGTTGGTATTTACATGATGTTTAGTTAGTGTTGGAAGGGTTCTTAACATGATTCATGTTTAGTTGATAGAATTATTGCCATAGCTTTCATCTTAGAGTATTTTTGAGAGAATTAAGCATGTTTTACCTTGCATGTGATGCCTATCATGCCATGTTGATGCTTTATGCATTGTATTGACATTGTGAGATTTTCTTGGCCTTAGTTTAGACTTAGACTAGTTATTGCATTAATTGCGATTTGGAGCCGTTTGCTTTAGAAAAATCTTCTGACGTCGGCTCGGATTGTCTTAGCTCATTGTTGACTAATGTATCAAACTTGGGTCTAATTCCTTAGCTCGATGGTAACTCTGCTTATTAGATTTTCATCCATAATCTCCATATACTATGACCTAGTTGTGATTCGGTTGTGACTTTGAGCCTTGTTGGATCTTTTGGATTGGACATGGGTCTCGAGATGGAGTGAGTCCTTTGTAACGTCGAATGTGGGTGTCGATCCACGATATTCCATTATGATGATGGATGTTTGGTTATGGGATTTTTTGGAGTGCACTAGCTATAGTTCAAGGTGAGCGGATGACATTCTAGTTTGACTCATCTCCATTTGTATATAGTTTTTGACTAGCCTTTTGTATTCTAGACAAGTCTGTATTTATTTTGCTTATTTTGGAGTCTTTACTAATTTTAGTGGGTTGTACTATCGTCCACCAGGCCGTGGGATTGGATCATGTATTGTGCATATATTTATGTCATTTCTTCTCTTTTGTTGTTTATTTCCTTATTATGTTGTTTTTTCGAGTGATTTTAAGGTTTCTGCCTACTACGCTTGTTACTTGTCGTTCTGAGATATGAATTGGCTTAAGTACCAGTGGGTTATTGGTAGGTACCATCATGACTCGAGTTTTCAAATCGTAACAAAGTTGGTAATAGAGCCAGGTTTTGATTCTGGGACCTGTGGGTTATAGGCCCAGATATATTTTGAATCCGTGATGATAATTGCATTGATTTGTGTAAAAAATAATTATAGACTCAATTAAGGATTTTGGGACTGACATCAAAACTTAAATCTCTAACATAGATTTCATGCACTCTTTCACCACCATCTCTGAAACACCAAAAACAAACCTTTTCATACGGGCCCTAGAATTGTCCACCATCGATCAAACATTTTTAGAGTGTTGAGTGATTATGAGAGAATGCTCCTTCATAGTCATGTTACTCTGCTTCAGGTTAATAAATTCCTAAGCTTTGGCTTCCCTTAACTTCGATGGAAAGAATCTATCTAGAAATATAGCCATGGACTTATCCCAGTCCACTGGGCCTGCATTGACGTCTCTATCATCCTTCTATTGCTTGTACCATGCCTAAGCTACTCCATTCAACTGATAAATAGCTAGGTTTGTGCTCTCAACTGGTGTGACACAGATAATCTGTGTAAACTTTTTTATGTCATCAATGAATTCTTATGGATCCTCCTCCATCTTAGAACTATGGAACTCAAAAGGGTTCATTCGAGTGAAATATCAGAGTTTTGCTATTGCTGCATTCATATTCGGATTGACTGGGGCCACAACTTATTGATTGAACTGAGTTGTCATGGCATGAGCTAGCTTATGGAAATCAACCTTGAACTCGACATGCGACGCTTGTTCATTCAAAGGGTCTGCTGGAGCTAGTGGTGCTTGTTGGTCCTCGTTCATGTTTTTTTTTTTTTATGTAAGCTCTTCTAGGAGGCATGATTTTGTAAACACATAAAGCATTAATTAGAACAAAAGGAGGTTAAGTAGAGTTAAAACTCTATTGCTCGACTGAGAGCATATGAAAGAATGAATGTATTTCCTAAAAAATTTCATAGCCTCTCAGTCAAAAGTGTGGTACACTTCACACCCATGAACAAGACTCAATTTAATGCTAATTTTATACATTCTAGGACATTTGAACCTAATACTATGATACCAAGTTTATCACGATTTGAGACTACCCCTAGCCGTAACACGGTACTTAGATATATCTACGAGTGATCCCAAACTAACCCATGATCTGGAATGACACTAAGATTAACCTAAACATTAACTAAATCCAGAATATAAACTAAAATAAATTGTAAGTCTGAATGATTAAAACTGAATACTCACAAGTGAGTTCATCTGACACACCATAAAGTTGAAATAACAATTTGACTGTATCTGAAAGCTTCTAATAAGATGAGTTGCTAGGTTAAGTTATCTAGGGGATTGTCCATG
The DNA here is from genome assembly GCF_000226075.1 of Solanum tuberosum. Taxonomy (NCBI): domain Eukaryota; kingdom Viridiplantae; phylum Streptophyta; class Magnoliopsida; order Solanales; family Solanaceae; genus Solanum; species Solanum tuberosum. Next base: position 627,126 of record NW_006239159.1, read on the forward strand.
CATAGTATTGTTCACATAGACTAGCCCGGTGAAGTGTTCGTTTGGTCGATTCAAAGAATGATGGTGGTATTGTGCAATGTGATTCAGAATTGTCTCGTGTCGAATGTTCAAACAAATCAAGATAATAACCTGAATTTGGTTGAATTGAAGAAAACAGTTTCAGAAAAGGCTATTGAGTCTTTCTCCCTAGGGGGAGATGGTATTCTTCATTACCAAGGTTGTTTGTGTTTACTAAATTTTGATGAGTTGAGGCAACTAATATTATCAGAAGCTCACAGTTCTCGGTACTCTATTCACCTGGGAGCCACTAAGATGTACTGTGATATACGGGAAGTCTATTGGTGGAATGAAGAAGAATATTGTACAATTTGTGGCTAAGTGTCCAAATTGCCAATAAGTGAAGGTTGAACATAAAACATCGGGGGGGGGGGGTTAGAATGACGGTTAAAACTGAATACTCACAAGTGAGTTCATCTGACACACCATAAAGTTGAAATAACAATTTGACTGTATCTGAAAGCTTCTAATAAGATGAGTTGCTAGGTTAAGTTATCTAGGGGATTGTCCATGCATAGTATTGTTCACATAGACTAGCCCGGTGAAGTGTTCGTTTGGTCGATTCAAAGAATGATGGTGGTATTGTGCAATGTGATTCAGAATTGTCTCGTGTCGAATGTTCAAACAAATCAAGATAATAACCTGAATTTGGTTGAATTGAAGAAAACAGTTTCAGAAAAGGCTATTGAGTCTTTCTCCCTAGGGGGAGATGGTATTCTTCATTACCAAGGTTGTTTGTGTTTACTAAATTTTGATGAGTTGAGGCAACTAATATTATCAGAAGCTCACAGTTCTCGGTACTCTATTCACCTGGGAGCCACTAAGATGTACTGTGATATACGGGAAGTCTATTGGTGGAATGAAGAAGAATATTGTACAATTTGTGGCTAAGTGTCCAAATTGCCAATAAGTGAAGGTTGAACATAAAACATCGGGGGGGGGGGGTATGACCTAAGATATTAGCATTCCTACTTGGAAGTGAGAAGATTTGAATATGAGCTTCATTACAAGTTTACCTCGTACTTATTGACATCATAATTTTATTTAGGTTATTGTAGACCAAATTACTAAGTCACATATTTTCTTTTTGTGAATACCTCCTATTCAGCCGAGGACTATGCTTGGCTCTAATCTCGGAGATGGTTAAGTTGCACGGAGTGCCTTTATCCATCATTTCAAACAGAGGTACTCAGTTCACTTCTCAGTTTTGGACATCATTTTAGAAAGGACTGGGTACTTAAGTTAAACTAAGCATAGCTTTTCACCCGCAGATCGATGGTCAGGCTGAATGGAAAATTTACACTTTGGAAGATATGTAGAGAGCTTGTGCAATCGACTTTAAAGGTAATTGGGATAATTATTTTCCTTTGACTGAGTTTGCTTGTAATAATAGTTATCGCTTGAGTAGTTAGATGGCTCCGTTTGAGGCTCTCTATGGTAGGAGGTGTAGATCTCATATTGGATTGTTTGAAGTTGGTGAGATTTTTTAATAGGGCCCAAGTTAGTTCATGAGGCGGTGGAGAAGGTTCAACTTATAAAGGGTAGATTAAGAACGGCTCAGAGTCGACAAAAATCTTATGTGGATGTATGAAGAAGAGAGCTTGAATTCGTTGTTGATGATTGGATTTGTTTAAAAATTTCACCCATGAAAGGTGTGATGAGGTTTCCTAAGAAAGGGAAACTTAGTCCCTATTATGTAGGCCCATATCAGGTTCTGAGGGTTTCGGTAAGGTGGCCTTTGAGTTGGATTTGCCTTCAAATTTAGCATCAATGCATCCCATGTTTCATATTTCCTTGTTAAATAAGTGTATTGGTTATCCTACTTCAGTTGCTCCATTAGAGAGTGTTGGCGTGAAGGAAAGTCTCTCTCATAAAGAAGTTTCGGTTGAGATTCTAGACCATCAAGTCTGGAAGTTGAGAAACAAAGAAGTTGCTTTTGTGAAAGTTCTTTGGAGGAATCAGTTAGTTGCAGGTGATACTTGGGAGGCCAAAACCGATATGATGTCTAAGTACCCCATATTTTTCCCTCTAATTCAGTTTCAGTTTGAAGTACAAGTTCCTCATATATACTCTTTTGGATTCATGTGTTTCAGTTATTCTCATGTTTCCCTTTGCATGCATGTTCATGAAATCTGTTTTAAGCTTGGTGTTTTAGTGCAAAGTGTATTACTCCTCATGTTTTATGATTTTTTTATGTGTTTTGCATTCATGTTGGGTTGTTAGATCTTTCCCATACTCTATTTTATGCTTGGTTGAATCTCATTCGAGGATAAAGGTTCGCAAGGGGGAGATATTATAACACCTCAAAAGTGTAAAATTCATTTGTACGATCTCATGTATGGGCTGTGTAGTGATCAATAACTCATGGATGGAAATCGTGGTTCAGAGTTAGAGTTTGAGAATGTTGGCTTGATGTTCACGAGTTTGAGTTGTGATTCTTTGTTAGGTGAACAGTTCATGGGGACGGTTCGTAGAAGGAGATAAAAAAGTAGGGAAAATGCAAAGTCTCTGACCCTTTTTCATAGGCCTACAAGATGGCTCATAGTAGGGAACACAGCTCGTGGATGGTGGGTCATGGTAGTCACTAGAGATTCTTCTGATGCGGGTCGTCGAATGGAAAACAACTCATGTATATTGGGTAGTGGTTAGAAGTTAGAGATTTGAACTTTTAGGAAAATGATTCACAAAGGTCCAGTATGGTCCGTGGATCGTTGCACAGACCATAAAGTGGGTTTGTGAAAACTGCACGATAGTTTTAAGTCAAGGGTATTAAGGTCTTTTCCTACTCTTCTAACTCCTATACTAGGTATTTTTAGGCCTAATTTGTGGACCTATAACTGGTTCTAAGACCCTTACCCCTCCCCATCCACTCCCATTCTCTCAAACTCCATATTTCTCTCTCAAGTATTCTTCTCCAAGCAAGCTAAGGTTCTAGATTTCAAGCCTCCATTGGAAATTTAAGTTAGGGATATGACCAATGTATGTGGGAAATTCATCAATAGGTTCCTCTTCACCCATTGAGTCCCAAAGATAGCTCATTTCCACTTTATGATTCTTGCCCAATTCTAGGGTTTCATGATTTTCTTATGGGTTCAATTGATTTCAAATTTATTCATCATGATTGATCTTATTATGCATGATTTACTCAAAATACATGTTTTTAATAATATTTTTCATGAACCCTTGTTATGCAAGTATTTTATGATTATGAATCAAGCTATGATGATATGCATGCATTATCATATAAAAATTGTACGAATAAAAAATGCTTTCGAATAAAGTATCAAACAATTTTATAAAAATATGAGGTTTCCGATTGAGTTACCTCTCATTATGAACGAATGTCATGATTTAGATACTTCTAATTGAAGTACTTCTTATTATGAAAAGACTATCATGATTTAGATGTTTTTGATTAAAGTGTCTCTTATGAGTATGTTATGAAATCATGATTTTATAGAAGTTCTTCGTATGATTATGAGATTTTCATGAATGATTCGGTATAACTAGATCCTTATCATTTCAAAGACTATGAATATTATTATGATTATGCATGTTTTCTATTGGATGTTTACTTAGCACCGAGTTTGACTAGTGGCAACTACCCAGGTCCTAAAACTATGTACCCCTATAGGTTCTGTCTCAATTGGACATTAGCTAGTGGATCTACCTAAGCTCATGATTATGGTCCTTACCTTGGTAAGTAGACACTCTCTTTTCAGTGTGGGAGCAGTACATGGAAATTCATGTTATAGCTCACATGAATACATTGGTTAATGGTATCTCCCACAAAATATTATGATTACTACATATGTTATGACTATGATGATGATTTAAAGAAGAATGCATGACATTGTACTTTTTTTTATGAAATTAGATGGTAAGATTTATGTCATGTTTACTAAGTCATTGCATTATGATATTTTCAGACTTATCATGATATTATGCTATGTTCATGCATCTTTCCCCACATTCAGTACATTTTGAGTACTGGCCGTATACATTCTTGTGCCTATATTATTTTATAATATAGATTCTGACACACATTCATTTGGTCGTGGTTAGTACATGATTTTGATTAGCTTTGCATTATTTGGGGAGTTCTCATAGTTCGAGGGGATGCACCATATGTTTTTTATTTCATTCAAACTTTATATTTTAGTCTCAGATGTTCGAGTGAGCTAGGGTTTGTCCTAGCAACTCACTTATGTAATAGAGACTTATTTAGATATTAGATTTTCGCATATGTGTCTTGTACTAAGATTTTCTCATGTTATGATTAGATTTCTATTTGAGACTTATTTCTCTTATCTCTTTATTTCAGTTTTGTATGTTATCGTAGTGTCATACTACGCCATGTGGTTTGCTTAGAGTCTCTCAGGATTCTAAGTATCATGTCACGTCTAGGGGGTTGTCTTGGATCATGATAAAAAAATGATTCTATATAGATGTGTATCGATTATAGGTAATTGAACAAGGTGGACTCATATCGATGACCTATTTTACTAGATTTAGGGTGTCGTGTTGTTTTCTAAGATAGAATTGAGGTCCGGTTACCATCAGTTGTAGATTAGGGTGGAGGACATCCCTAAGACAACTTTTAGGACTTGTTACGACCATTATGAGTTTCTAGTGATATCTTTTGGGTTTACCAATACCTGAGAAACATTTATGGACTTGATAACTCGTGTTTTAATGACTTAGTTAGACTTCTTCTTCACTGTGTTCATAAATGACATTCTTGTATAGTCGAGGAGTAGGGAGGAGCACGAGCAACATCTGAGGATTGTGCTCCACACTTTGAGATATTAACGACTTTATTCCATATTCTCAAAGTGTGAGTTCTACCTTAAGTCTATAGCATTCTTGGGACATGTGGGGTCCAAGGATTGTATTATGGTAGACTCGACAAAGATTGAGGCAGTTTGTGATTAGGAGAGGACAATTTAGTGTTAGAATTCCGAGTTTTGTGGAGTTGGCAGGCCACTTCAAACAATTTGTTAAGGATTTCTCTTTTATAGGAGCACCATTGACTAGGATGACTAGATTGGATCATTCTTTTGAGTTGTCAGCCAAATGTGAGGCGAGCTTTCTAAAGCTTAAGGATTTGCTCACTCAATCTCGTATTCTAGCTCTTCCAGCTGAGGGCAAGAGATTCACGGTGTTTTGTGACATTTCTAATGTTGATTTAGGTTGTGTTTTGATGAAGTAGGGTTGTGTTATTGCATTTGCATCGATGCAACTTAAGGTGCATACGATCAACAACCCTACTAATTACTTGGAGTTGGCGATGGTAGTTTTTGCGCTTAAGATTTAGAGGCATAACCTCTATGGAGTTTGTTGTGAGATTTTCATATATTATTGGAGTCTTTAGTATATTTTGAGACAAAATGACTTTAATTCAAGGCAACATAGGTGGATCGATCTTATAAAGGACTACAAACTCTCTATTATATACCATCCAAACATGGCAAATGTGGTAGTGGACACCTTGATCTGTAAGGCGGCAAGTAAAGGGAGTCTAGCCTTCCTTTCGGTTTCAGAGAGACCTTTTACATTGGACATCATATGCTTTTCCAATTTGTTGGTTCGACTTGAAATATACAATCTCTGGTGGATTTCAGCCTCTGTTTGATGTTTTTTTTTAACTTTATTGAAGCGGATTTGTAGTCAACAATTTGAAGATAAGAGTTATGTGGCTATTTGTCATCGGGTGTTGACAGTTGATATTGGTAAATTGACCATAGACTCCAAGGGTGTTTTGGGTTATTTAGTGGCCATATTCGCATTCCCAAAGTTGGGGGCTTGATTCAGTTGGCTTTTCGGGATGCTTACAGCTCCAGGTATTCTACTCGCCCATGTACAACTAAGATCTATAGAGATTTGAGACAACACTACTGGTGAAACGGCATGGTGAGATATATAGAAGACTACGTAGCTCATTGCTTGTGTTGTCATTAGGTAAAAACCAAGTACTTGAGGCCTAGTGGTGAGTTTAAGAGATTACCCATTTCCAAGGGGGAGATATTGTAACACCTCGGATTAGAAAAGAAGGAAAAATTGCAGTTTCCTAGATCTGGTGTCAGTACCGACGAAACCACCAATGGTCTGTAGGTCAAACCATGGACCATAGGTGGCAAATTCAGATGAGTTAAAAAAGTCAAGTCCCAGTACTCTTTTACGGTTCACCAGGATGATTCGTCGTTCAATGTTAGAGTCGTAGGTGGATATCGTAGGTAGTCCCCAACTTAGTGAAATTTTGAGGGCCAAAAGTGGGACTTACAGTGGCCATGTACGGACCATAGGTTGATCGTACATGGGTCCTGTCGTTTGAAGGTTTAGAAACAAGTTTATGAACCCCACTGACGGTTGACCAGGATGGTCCGTAGTTGGACCTACGGACCGTAGGTCCAACCATCATTGGGGTCCGACTTTTAAAGGGGCTTTTGGATCTTTCCCTAATTGTTTTAACCCAATACTTTATCGTTTAGCCCTCTATAGTAGGCCCTATATAAACATTTTTACCCCCAAATCACCCCATTCAATTGACTCTCTTAAATTCCCAAAAGTTGATCAAGTTCATCCTCTCAAATATTTCTCTCTCTAAGGCAGAAGAAGTCTAGGGTTTCAAGATCAAGTCTCCAATTCACCAGTTGCTTAAGGGCTTTTAACTCCAAGGTATGATAGTCTTCACCTATGGAGCTCTTTTCTCCATAGGGTTCCTAAAATCCCCAATTTTGTAAAGTTAGATTCCCCAATTAAATTAGGGTTTTATTCAATCATCATGGGTTCTTTTCAATGTTGATCCAATTGATTGATTATGTCTTTTTATGCATGAATTGAAGTAATTGCATGCTTTTAAGTTGAGTTCCCATGAACCCATGCATAACCCATGTTTTCTAAACTATGATGATAAAAATGTGGGTTTTTGAACTATGAAAGTTGAATTTATGAAGATATGTATGTTCTTTATCAAATTGATGAATATGATTTAAGTTGCTTTGAGAGTGAGGCATCAATGATGTTGTTGTTGTTGTGAAAGTATTTTGACATACTTTTGCCTACATGAATGTGAAAGGGCTTTCTCACATAAAAGATTCTTAGAGTTGAAAGGGTTTCTCAACTAAACTTTCAATCAAGATTTAGGAGCTATTCTAATGGAACCTATCTTGGATTGGATACTTGATGTGCCTTCCTTGGATAATAAGAAAAACGGCGATTACACATGTCTCTTAATGATAAGCCAAGTTAAGACTAATGACTTTTCTGTGGGATTTATTCTTAGCACCGAGTGGACAAATGGCGGTTACCCAAGTCCAATAAACTATGTGCCACCCTAGGTTTGTCTTAGATAGACTGCTTCTGGATCCACCTAAGCTAGAAGTTTATGGTTCTTACCTTTAAAAGTAAGGACATCTCTTTTCGGTGTGGGATAGACACCAGATTCCATGTTATAGCTCACATGGTCTATATGTCGGTTAATGTCTACTTTCTACAATAATGAACTAAGGTTACTTCTAGAAATATCTCACATGTATTTTGAAGATGATTTTACTTGCATTGACCATGATTATGATTATATTTTCTAAACTTTTATCTTATGGTTTAATTTGGTCATCACATGTCCTGAAAAGTCATTTTAGCATGATTTTATAACTATTATGCATTGTTATCATACTTGGTACATTCGATGTACTAACTCATACTCTTTCCAACATTCTTTCACTAATGTAGGGTCCGACGGTCCTATTCCACATCCTCGTGGCTAGTGATCACCTTAGCAACTTTTGAAGATTGGTGAGTCCTCATGTTTCAAGGACCGAACCATTTATTTCTTATTGTCTTTACTTTCAAATATTTGTATGTGATGTATGAGTTACCTCTCAATCACTCTTTGATGTAATAGATGGATTTGAGACTATGTTAGACTTCCGCTATGTTTTGTCAAACTCTTTGATATAAAACTGTCTTTCAAATATATTATCTTGTATGATATTTGCTATGTGGCTTGTGTAGAGCCTATCGGGGTCTTATACGCCATGTCATGTCTAGGGTGTACTTTGGGTCGCGACAGTATCATATCATATGCTTAATGTGGATCCACTAGCTAAGCCATTTAAGGCAAACCTATGAGGGCACGTAATTTGGAACTATAAGTTGCTACTAAAGACTACCTATTTGAGCCTCCACCTCAAAGTTTTCTCGGTGCTAACTTAAATCCCAACGGAATAGTCATTTTCATAAACTTATCATCATACATGGAAAAGAACAATTCAAACACTAACCCAAGCATAAACATAAGAGATTAGCTCATTAAATCATGAATCAGGCATATGTGAGAAAACCTTTCACCAAACCATGATTCCTTAATATGTGACAAAATCCTTTCACAATTTCACTGATGATCATATTAAAGCAACCTAGATCATAAAACAATATTTTTCATAAATCATGCATAACTTCATGAAAACACCATTCATAGGTTTATCGTAAATACATGTCTTTTAGGGTTCATAGACAAAAATCATGATAAATGCATGAGTTCATGTGAAATCAATTGAAAAATATGTAATTGAATGAAAACCTAATCAATTTGCTTAAAATTTAACTTGGAGAATTGAGAAACCTTGGGGCTCAATAGGTGAGTGGAACCCATTGATGAAACCCTACATACCTTGACGATCAATTCCCAAAAGCAATGGTGTAAATAAGACTTGATTTGGAACCCTAGCTTCTTCTTCTTGACCTTGGGAGACAATTGGAGAGGGGTGAATGTGACTGGAATTTGGGGTTTGAGTTAATGAGAGAATTGGGGGAATTTTGGGGGTAGAATGGTAATTATAGGTCTTGAAATAGAGATCAAAACTACATATTATAGGTATTAGATGCATAGGAAAAGAACCAAATACCCTTAAGAAATAACTGTCAGGCAGCCCTACGATTGTGACATATGGCTCATAGGAATTCCTACGGCCAGTCCTAGTCAACTGTAGAACCAACTTCAGAAACCCAAAAATTCAATCATTTTCCAAAAGACCATTCTATGGTCTGCCGAATTTTCTACCGTTCGTATCCCCATCTGTTGAACACATTTCAACTCCAAAATTTCGCTAAGTCAAGATTAGTTCTCCGAGACAACCTTACGACCTGTAGAACAACTTATGACCTATCAAACCCTTCCGTAGGACTGAGGTCTTTAAACCAAATCTCTGAATCCATCCTACGAGTGACATCTACGGTGTATCATGTTCATTCATGGGTTAAACTTCAGAAGCTTTATTTTCTAAAACTTAGCTCTGGGTCCTATGGTTCCAATACTACGGCCTGTAGAACTTCGTACAGTCTGTAGGTTTGTCTCGTAGACCTCTGCTCTAGGGAATTTTCTGCACTTTCCTTTCTTAACTTTCCAACTTTAGAGGTGTTATAATATCTCCCCTTTGGGAACATTCGTCCTCGAATGAGACTCAAGCTAGCATGAATAGAGTAGGAGAGAAACTAACAACACAACATGAATGTCAATTTCATCATAATGCACATAAACATGAAGAATCACCCCAAGCTAAATCATAACATCATAATCAAGTTTTTATGAACATGCATGTATATGGAAACATAAGAATGACTAAAATGCATGAATACAAAAGAATGAACCACGAGGAGCTAATAGCTCAAGCTAGAGTAGGAGCAGAGGGAAAGATATGAAGATACCGGGACCTCATATCAGCTTCGGCCTCCCAAGTAGCACCCTCAACTAATTGATTCTTCCAAAGGACCTTCACAGAAGCAACTTCTTTATTTCTCAACTTCTAGACTTGCCAGACTAAAATCTTAACTGAAACCTCCTCATAAGAAAAATTTTCTTTGACTCCCAAACCTTCTAAATGTACAATAGATGTCAAATTTCCAACACACTTCTCAACAAAAAAGACATGGAATACCAGATGTACCGATGCTAAATACTTAGGTAACTCTAATTCATAAGCAACCTTGCTAATACACTTCAAATCTGATATGGACCCACATAAAGGGGACTAAGCTTTTCTTTATTCTCAAAACCCCATCACACACACCATTAGCGCTGGGCATAATTTGGTTCAAACAAAAAAAACCGATCGAAGTGAAATTTCTTAAAATTCAATTTCAGTTTGATCGGTTGGTTTCAATTTTTAATTTTATAAATTCAGTAATTCGGTTCTGTTTTTGGTTTTTAATGTATATTTCTTTGGTTAACCGTAAAACTGAATTTTATTTAGTACTTTTATAATTTTATACAAATCCAATACATGTCCAATCCAAAACCCTAAACTCATTTATTAATTGTCCAAAGTCCACATGTCAGCCCATTAAAAAGTAAAAGAAAGGGCCCATATTGAACATTTATCACACAATTGCCCAATAGATAAATCCCTAAGTTCACTAACTCAGTTCTCACGCTCAACCTATTCCCCAAGCCTCGTGCTTCACTATGAAGTGTAAAGCAGACCGGCGGTGTCAGTTCTCACTTCTTAGTTCTCGCACTTAATCATTGTTTCATCGCCGACGATTGACGACTCATCGTGACAGCCCTCAATCCTTAAAATTATGTTTTAACTGACAAATTTTAATAGTTTATTTATGACCAAAAAAGGGTCGAGAATGATGATATTCAAACCAAAATAAACCGAACAAAAATTGCAAAAATCAAACCAAACATAATATATTTCAGTTCGGTTTTGGTTATAATTTTCATCAAACCGAAAACAAAAAAACCGAACCGAATTTCACAAATTGAACCAAATCGACCGAATGCCCAGCCCTACACATCATAGGTGAAATCTTCAAGTAGACCCAATCATATCAAGCTATCTTCTTCTAACATCGACACAAGACTTTTGTCGACTGTGAGCCGTTTTCAACCTTTCGCGAACAAGTCGAACATTTTCCATAACTTCATGTACCAACTCATGCCAAATCAAAGCAACCTCACCAACTTCAAACAAACCTATATGAAACCTACACCCCTACCATAAAGAGCCTCAAATGAAGCCATTCCAATATTAGAATAATAGCTATTATTATAAGCAAACTCAATCAAAGACAAATGATCATCCCAATTACCCTTGAAGTTAATCACACAGGCCTTTAGAATATCTTCCAAAGTCTAAATGGTACGTTCGTCTTGTCCATCGGTTTGAGCATAAAAAGTTCTTCTAAGTTTCACTTAAGTATCAAGACCTTTTTGAAACAACTTCCAAAACTGAGACATAAACTAAGTGCGACGATCGGAGATTAATGATAAAGGCACTCCATGCAACCTCACCATTTCCTGAATGTAAAACATGACATACTCTTCGGCCGAAAATGAAGTCTTAACGGGAAAAAAGTGAGACGATTTCGTCATTCGGTCTATAATAATCCAAATCCAATTAATTTTCGATAAGTGAGCGGTAAACCAGTAATGAAGTCCATATTCAAATCTTCTCACTTCCATGTAGGGATACTTATGTTTTGATCCAAATCACTCGGTTTCTGATGATCAACCTTCACTTGTTGCAAATTCATACACTTAGCCATATATTCTGATATATCCTTCTTCATCCCATTCCACCAATAGACTTCCCACAAATCATAGTACATCTTGGTGGCTCCCGAGTGATAAAATACCGAGAACTGTGAGTGTCTATCAGAATTTGATTTCTCAATTCATCAACATTCGAAACACATAACCAACTTTGATACCTAAGGAATCCATCTTCCCCTTAGGAAAAAGCCTCAATCGTTTTTTCTGAAACCAACTTCATTAAGTCAACTAATACCGGATCAAGATCTTCCTTAGCCTTCACATTTGATGCAAAAGACGATTCAGACCGTTATGAACAATGACACCACCTTCATTAGAATCAACCACGAAAGCACCTAATTGGGCCATCCTATAAACATCATGGACTAACTCCTTCTTACCATCCTCAACATGAGCAACACTACCCATTGATAGTCGACTAAGAGCATCCGCCACCACATTCACTTTTTTGGATGGTAGAGGACACTCATGTCATAATCCTTCAATAACTCAAGTCATCTCATTTGGCAAAGATTCAAATCCTTTTAAGTGAACGCATATTTCAAACTCTTGTGGTCAGTAAGCACATATACATGAATACTATATAGCTAATGCCTCCAAATCATTAGGGCAAATACTATCGCTGCTAACTCCAAATCATGAGTCGGATAATTATTTTCGTGCACGTTCAATTGCTTGAAGTGTAAGCAATGACTTTTCTATGTTGTATCAAAACATAACCAAGTCTAATCCTTGAAGCATCACAATATACCACCAAACCATCTGATCCTTTCGATAATGTCAAAATAGAGGTTGTAGTGAGTTTATCCTTCAATTCTTGGAAACTCTTCTTGCAAGCTTCCGACCATAGAAATTTAACCTTCCTTCGAGTCAATATCGTCAATGGTGAAGCAATAAAGGAAATCCTTCCACAAACCTTTTATAGTAACCGCTCAAACCCAAGAAACTTCGTATATCTGAAGCAAACAAAGGTCTAGGCCAATTCTTAACCGCCTCAGTTTTCTTAGGATTAACTAGAATACCTTCACCACAGAGAATATGGCCAAGGAAAGCCATGGACCTCAATCAAAACTCACACTAGCTAAACTTAGCATACAATTCCCGATCCTTGAAAATTTTCTCAACAATCCTCAAATGCTCAGCATGTTCATTTTTACTTCGAGAGTAAATCAAAATATCATAAATTAACACAATCACAAACGTGTCAAGATATTTTTTGAAAACCCTATCATCAAATCCATGAACACTGCCAGGCGTATAATTCAAACAAAAAGACATTATAAAAAATTCATAGTGACCATACCGAGTTCAAAAATCCTTCTTTGGAATGTCACTTTACTCCACCCTCAATTGGTGATGATAGCCCGATCGAAGGTCCATATTAGAGAAGTAACACGCTCCTTGGAGTTGATCAAACAAGTCATCTATCCTTGGAATATGATACTTATTCTTAATGATAACCTTATTCAATTGCCGATAGTCAATGAACATTCAAACGGAACCATCTTTCTTCCAAACAAACAACACCATAGACCCACCCCATGGTGGGATATTCGGTCTAATAAACTCTTATTCAACAAATCCTTCAATGAAGCCTTCAATTCCTTAAGTTCTATTGAGGCCATATGATAAGAAGGAATAGAGATACGTTGTGTATCAGGAAGAAGGCCAATACCAAAGTCTATTTGCCTTTTGAGAGGAATACCGAAAAGATCATTGGGAAACACTTTTGAAAACTCATTTACAATCAAAACTAACTCAAGAGTAGAGATATTGGAATCAGTATCCCTAACTTGAATAAGATGATAAATGCAACCCTTAGAGATCATCTTTCTAGCCATTAGGCAAGATATAAACTGACCCTACGGACATAATTTCCCCCTTCCCATGACATGATAGGTTCATTTGGAAACTTGAATGTGACCAATCAAGTCCTACAAACTATGGAAGCATGACATGCATACAGCTAATCCATCCCACATATAAAATAAAAATATAACATAACAAGCTTTACAAGATCAACATGAGTGACTTTATGAGAATTAGAAATAGGACAATTTCTATAAATACTTTTAGCAATAATAAAATCACCAATGTAAGTAGAGACATGAAAGGGATTAGAAAGGGTTTCAAGACCAACATCAAATATCATGGCAACATAAGGAGTATCAAAATATAACGTAGCACCCGAATCAAGCATATCATACACATCAAAATGAAATACTTTCAAAAAATCAGTCACCACATTGGGGGAACCCTCATGATCCTATTGAGTTTGAAGAGCATAGAATTTATTCTGACAAGGAGCACCCGAACCAAAACCACTAGGCTGAGCTTGCCTACTATCCTTACCCTTGCTAGCTTTTAATGGATAATCCTTCACTTTGTGACTACTTTTTACACAACCAAAACATCCAGTTGAACCTGCTAAACATTTTCCCGGGTGACTCTTGTCAGATCTTTGGCAAATGGAAATAGAAGATCCATTACAACCACTACCTTGACGCTTAGGGTTTGACACTCTATTTTTGTTAAACTTAGAGGTCAGGGCATTGGAAGTACCTTGACCAGAAATTTTTTTCCAGAATTGAAGAAACTCATGTCCACCAGACCTTGAAAAGTTACCATCACCGGTCCTTGCCCTCTTGGACTCACTTTCACTTTCCTTAAGTTTTTTCTCTTCAATTTGTTGGGAATTTATCGTCAAATGGGAGATACTCATTTCCTTAATCAACATGGAAGTTCGGCATTCTTTGACAACCAACTCGAAAACACCCGACATAAACTTACCCATCCTTTACCTAGAGTCGACAACCATAGTTAGAGCGTCGTTAGCCAATTGAGTGAACTTCAAAAAATACTCTTTCACACTCATATTACCTTGTCGGGGCTTAATGAACTCAAGCACCTTTGCCTCCCCCATCTCAAGAGGAAAGAAGTGGTCAAGAAAAGCTCCATTGAATGTTTCCCAATCAAGAGGACCCGCATTAACGACACTCTAACCCTTCCATTGTTCAAACCAAACTTCAACAACACCCTTAAGTTAATAAGAAGTCAATGCTGCCTTCTCTACCGTAGACAATCTCATAATTCCCACTATCTTATACACCTCGCCAATGAATGCTGGAGGATCCTCATCAACCTTGGAACCATGGAACTCCAGAGGATTCATCCTAGTGAAGTCTCTTATCCTTGTCGCCACCGTACCCATATTTGGGTTCACATGAGCAACAACTTCTCTATTTTCTTGGGTCATCATAACTTGATACAATACTTGAAAAGTGGATCAGAATTTGGCTTGAGTCACTTGCTCGGTAAAAGGGTCAATCAGAACTTGAGGAACCTCGGGCTCTACATTCTCACCCGCATTCCTTCTCACATAATCTCTTATGAGGGGCCATATCCTGAAAATCATCGGACAAGATTTAGGAGAAGTATCATTATAGAGATATATTTTATGGCATGACTTTAGAGTAATGAAAGAAGTGAAGTTTCCTAAATGCTTTGTAGCCTCCTATTCATAAATGTGGTGCGCGCTTCACACTCATGAACAAGACTCTACTCAACGCAGTTTGTTAGATATCCTAGTACTATTTTTAAGACCTTGTACTCTGAATACCAAGTTTTTCATGACTCAAAGTACACCCTAGACGAGACATGACATATAAGAACATGAAAGGCCCTACACAAGTCACTTGACATACATATACATAATAGACTAGACAAATGTAGAGAATCTCATATAATGAAAGAGTTTTACATAAAAGCAGAAATCTACTCACTTTTTTGATAAGTCAATCTAATACATCAAAAGAAGTGGTCGGGGTGTAACCCATACACCATGTACAATATCTGAAAACTAAAGACATAAGAAAGATAGTAAAGGTGACAGGGTCCTCAAAATATGAAGATTCACTAAGTCTTCAACGATTGATCAAGCAACTAGTCACGAGCGAGAGGAGAAGTGTCAGACCCTACATTATGAGACAATGAAGGGACAAGTATGCGTTAGTACATGGAGTGTACTAAGTATGAAGGATATGCATAAAAACCTAAAATATGATCATAAGGGGAAATAGTGGGAAAATATGATATGCATGATCAAGCTAAAGCATAGTAAAACCTTTTAAAGAAGAATCATAAATGTAACATCCGGCCTTATAAAGAGCTAGATTTAGAAAGAACTAAGTTGGAAAGAGCCAATATAAGTTTTGTTCAAGTTAAGCTTAAGTTGTGAGTTTTGAATCAACTTTAGTTAGTCATAACTTTCGGTACAGGATGAGTTAGGTAGCCTATAAGATATCAAAATGAAAGGTCTTGGAATCTTCTTTCCAACGCCACCAAGTTTGCTAAGTTTCAAGTTTGGATGAGGGAGATATGCCCATTTGAAGTTAGCCTGTTCAGTTAAAGAAAGTTACCCAAAAATATGAGGGGTATTTCTGTCTATTCCTTACCCCTTCAGATTAAAACGTTTCAAGTAAATATTTTGGGGTCAAATCTGATTTGGGTGAGTTTTACGAATTCTAAATTAGGCTTAGGGTTTTTAGAGGAGTTCAAGAAGAGGAAAGGACGGGAGGTTCAAGGCGTTCATCGATTTTTCTTGTGAATCGAAGATTGTTTTGCCAAGGGTTGATCCCTAAGAGGTATGTGAATTCTCATCGTATTGGGTTCATTCACCCACATAGGGGTGTTCACGGGTTGGTTTGAATCGGTTATTGGTTAAAACCAAAACCAAACCAACTTAACCGGTTTTTAAATTATCAAAACCAAACCAAACCAAATATAATATACATTTATCGGCTTTGTGGTTATCGGTTTCGGTTTGGTTTGGTTTGGTTCGATTATTCGGTTATTAACCATACACAAAAATAAAAGAAACAATTCATTCAAAATGTGAAAAAAGTGATAACAATCCATTCAAAATGAAAAATAGTTAGAATGACTTAAATTACTAAACTTTCAATCACTAAATTTACTATCAATAAAGCTTTAAAATTCACTATATTAGTCTAGAAGGAAGAGACAATAACATTTTCAGTCCCACAAAGACTGAACTTTCGATCACTAAATTTACTATCAATAAAGCTTTAAAATTCACTATATTAGCCTAGAAGGAAGAGACAATAACATTTTCAGTCTCACAAAGAATTGTCATAGACACTCATATACATGAAATCAATAAGATAAATGTTTCATTTTGGGCATTTTTGCTTTCAATAAGTAAATTATAAAGAAATTTTAATGAAATTATGTATAAGATCTTTAAAATTGTTTATAAAAACAATCTATTAAGTATGTATATTAATAAAATATATGTATATAATTCATCGGTTTGGTTCGGTTATTTCTTCGGGTTTTTTTAATAAAACCATAACCAAACCAAATATTATCGGTTTTCAAAAATCTAAAACCAAACCAAACCAACCCCAAATAAAATCGGTTTTATTTTATCGATTTGGTTCGGTTTTTCGGTTTGGATCGGTTTTTATTCAAATCGTGAACACCCCTACACCCACACGCCAATCATGATTTACATATTTGAGTTTCATCCATAAGAGTGAGTATATATTTGAGTTCTTGATGAATTCTTGATGAGTTTCTTGAAGTTTATGATCTATTCTTTAAGTATGAGGTTTCGTTGAGTTCATGTGATGAGGATCTTGTGTTGGAGTATTGTTCTTGAGTAATTCAGGGTGAATTTCGTTGTAATTATATTGGGTCTAAGTGTAACACCCCAGACTCAAAATAGGGAACCCTAGAAGAATTTCAGAACCAACAGGTGCCATCCACGCAAGGCAGCCATAGCTCGTGGGTCGAACCACGGATCGTAGATGGGCCTGTGGAAAGGTCACCAGCAAGCTGCCAAGGCCATGGACCACGACTGGGCCTACGGACCGTCGGTGGGTCCATAGCCCGTGGTCCAGGAACCGTAGGTCAGGACAAAACTCTCTAAACTCACTGACGAGTGTGCAGGACGGACCGTTGGTCCATCCACGGTTTGTCAATGGTCAATCATGGGTCAAGGTTGGCAGATAAGCTTCAGGGTTAGTTGGGTCTTTTCCTAATTAATTAATTCCTTTACTATGTCATTTTACCCAAGTCTAGAACACCTATATAAGTATTTTTAACCCCTAAATTCACTCATTCAAGTCATTATTCCAAAACCCCCAAAAGGTATCCCAAAGCTCTTCCTCTCAAATATTTCTCTCTCTAGAACTTGAAGAAGAAGAAAGAGTTCAAGCTAGGATCAAGGTCAAGTCTCCAATCCTCAAGAATTTGTGGGCTTTGTTAACAATGTATGGTGGCTTTTCATCCATGGAGCCCCCATGATTTCCCCAATTGAGATAATAATTCCCTAATTCTAGTTAGGGTTTCTTCTAATGTTATGGGACTTGATCCAATTGAGTGGATTATGATTGTTTATGATTAAATTGATAGAATTACATATTTTTAGGATGAATTTACATACCCATGCCTAAACCATGATTCTAAGATGAATTTGATATATGGGTTTTACTCCATGGGAAGGGAAATTAAGGATTTAGATGTATTCTTCTAGGATTGATGAAATATATTAGAATTTCTTTGAGATTGAGACTTATGAGATGATTATGATATTGAATTGCTTGAGTGAAGCATATATACATGAATTGCTTGAGATTAAAGCATATAGACATAATGACTATTAGGGTTTTGAAGTGTAATGTTTATATGATGAATTATGATTAGTAGAGCTTTGAGAATAAAGTTATATGATGATTGTTGATTAGTAGATAGAATTGTTGTGGAAAAGTTTACCCACATGATTTACACTATGAATGTATGAATGTGAAAGGTTTTCTCACATAAGAATGATTCTAGATTGAAAGGCTTGCTCACCTAAAATGAGTCAAAAAATCTATGAACTATGATATATAAGACTTAGCTTGGGTTGGCATAATGAGATGACTTATCCATGGTAGCTTGAAGTAGTGATATGAGATCCCTTCATGATAGCTTGACTTGGTAAGACAAGACTATGCATGGTAGCTTGAGTTAGTAGATCTCATACATAGCCTTGGATTGAGCAATAGTACCCTTCCAATGGTTAGCTTGAACTAAGCATGATAGGATGTTTTGCATGGTAGTTTGACTTGGTAAGGCCAAACCATTTCATTGGTAGTTTGTATTGAGCAATAGTATCCTTCCTTGAATAGCTTGGACTTGCATAGTAAGGTGTTTTCCATGATAGCTTGGTCTACATAATGATGTGCTTTTCCTTGGTAGCCTTGAGTTGGTAAATAATAAACATTCCTGGATAATGACTTAGCTTGGATTAGTAAAGTAGTACTCTTCTATGGATAGTAGAAAAAGCCAAGGAGGGACTAGTCCCTAATAAAGTTAGCATAGTTATGATGAAACAAGGTTACTTCAAGGAAGTATCATAAGTATGTTTTAATATGAGATTTGTTTGTTATGATGATGATTAGCTTGGATTGTTGCTTGATTGCCTTCCTTGATATGTACGACTAGAGATGGATGACCCAAGTCTTGACTAAGGATAAGTTGAGGTTAGTTCAAGAAGTATTCCTCTTACATTATGATGATTTATGTGCATTGATTATGATTATGACTTATATTTTCTAATTATTATGTTTATGGCTTATGTCTTATGTTGACTAATGCTTATGTTATGCCTATGTTGATGTTTATGCAAGCTATAATATTTAGTGCATCTTTGTACTAACGCATACTCTTGCCTACATTTCTTATCCAAATGTAGGGCCTGACGATATCGACTTCCATCTCCATGGCTAGGATCATAGTAGAGTAAGTCTTGAAGATTGGTGAGTCCTCAGAGCATTTGAGGATTTGACAACCATTTTCTTATGTCTTTCATTTTATGTTTTGAACTATTGTATGGGCTGCATCCCAAGGATATTCATATTTTAGATAGTTTGAGACAATTGTAATAGACTTTCGCTTCATTTTATAAAGACTTTGATATTGTTGAAATGTTTTAGATTTCTGCTAAATTCTATTATCTTATGTTATGAAAGCTAAGTGGCTTGTATGAGGCCTCTCGGGGTCTTGTACGCGATGTTATGTCTAGGGTGTACCCCTGGCTCGTGACAAACTTGGTAATGAGAGCACAAGGTTTAGAATGGTTCTAGGATGTCTCAAAACCACGTTTAGTAGAGTTTTGTTCATAAGTTTTAAGTGCGCCACATTTATTAATGAGAGGCTACTAGATGCTTAGGAAACTTCACTTCTTCATTACTCTCAGTCATGCGATAGAGTTTAACTCTATAAGGTCTTTCTCCTAATCCTTACCCGATGGTCTTCAGGATATGACTATTACAAGGGCTAATGTTAGAAGGAATGAGAAAGACAATATGGAGAAGCTCCTCCTCAAGCTCCACAAGCTCCGGTCGACCCTATGGCAGAGAATATAACAAATGTGAAGTTTAGATCGTCTTTTCAAGTGTTGGATCAAGCCGTGACGGCCCAAGCCAATAGGGAGATTGTAGTCCCCGTGAACCCAAATGTGGGTACGGCGTCTTCTAGAGTGAGGGACTTTACAAGGATGAATCCTTTAGAATTTTATGCTTCGAAAGTTGAGAAAGATCCTCAAGAATTCGTAGATGAGGTCTATAAGGTGTTGGACATTATGAGAGTGACTCCAGTGGAAAAGGAGAAATTGGCCGCTTATCAACTTAAGGGGGTTGCTCAAATCTGGTTCAACCAATGGAAAGAAGCAAGACCGGTAGAAACGGGTCCCATAGAGTGGGAAAGGTTCAAAAATGCTTTTCTTGATAGGTTCTTCCCTCTTGAGATGAGAGAGTCTATGGTTCTTGAGTTCATTAATCTTCGCCAAGAAAATATGAGTGTTAAAGAATATGCTTTAAGGTTCACTCAGTTGTCAAAATATGTTTCATCTATAGTGGCCGACCCGAGGTCAAGAATGAGTAAGTTTGTATCGGGAGTGTCTGATTTGGTAGTGAAAGAATGTCGTACGGCTATGCTTGTCCATGATATGGATATTTCTCATCTCATGGTCCATGCCCAACAGATTGAAGAGGAGAAACTTAAAGAGAGATCTAGGGAGAAAAAGAGGTCTAGAAATGGTGATGGTAATCCCTCTCATGCAAGGTCCGAGGAACATGGTCTTCCTAGGTATCGACAAAGGTTTTCCGAGAAATGTTCTTTATATCCTCCTAGGTTCAATAATGAAGATAGGGTGTTTAACCCTAGATCGCAAGGAATTAGTAGTGAATCCCTATGGACTACTTGTGCTAGGTGTGGAAAGAGACACGAGGGTAGGTGTTTAGCCAGCATATAGGGTTGCTTCGGTTGTGGTAAAAATGGTCATAAAATGAGGGATTGTCCAATGACAAAAACTAAGAAAAAAGAGGTCAATCAAGCTCCTCCTAGTGGTTTGGGTTCTAATGCCCCCAAGCAAAACCGATTCTATGCTCTTCAGACTTGAGGTGAACAAGAGTGTCCTCCAGATGTAGTTACTGGTATGTTGAAGGTTTTCCAACTTGATGTTTATGCTTTATTAGATCCCAGTGCTATCTTGTCTTTTGTGATGCCAATTATGGCCATGTGAATTGATAGGACTTGATATGATAGACTTTGATATTGTCCTTAGTATGGATTAGTTGCACTCTTGTTATGTTCCTAATGATTGTAGAACTCGTGTAGCCAAGTTTCAGTTCCCAAGTGAGCCCGTCCTAGAGTGGAAGGTGGGAAATTCTATGCCTAAAGGTCAGTGAGTGTCTTATATGAAAGCTAGAAGAAGGATTTCTAAGGGTTGCCTTTATCACCTAGTTAGAGTGAGGAAATAGATTTTTAGTGGTGACCAACTCCAAGGGGCAAGTTACCCTTTTAAGATTGACCTTAGGTCGGGTTACCACCAATCGAGGGTGAAGGATGATGATTTCTCGATAACGGCTTTTAGAGCCCGATATTGTCATTATGAGTTTTTGGAGATGTCGTATGGTTTGACTAAATACCCCGGCGACATGTATGAATTTGATGAATATGGTGTTTAGATAATACCTTGAGATTTTTAGTTAGTAGACTTCTCCAAAGGGTGGTGTTATAGTCCACCATGGTTTACAATCATCTTGTGTGACGGGTGTGAAAGCTTAGTGAAGACTAAGATTGGGTGTCGGACCGGAACGGAATCACCGGACCGAAATCACCGGACCGGAATCACCGGACCGGAATGAACCGATACCGGACCGGAACGGGTTGGGTTGACCGGTACCGGGATGAACCGAACCGGAATTACCGGTACGGATACACGGTTCCATCCCGTCCCACTATATACTTGGATGGAACCGGAACGGACCGGAATGGAACGGGATGGGATAAACGGAACGACACATCTAGCTATTTCAAAAAATGATTAAATTTTTTTTAGTTATTTTAATTTTTTGAAATACAAAAAATATTAATGTTTTTTATTTTCTAAGTTTAAATTAATAGTTTTGAAATTTATAATGTAGTTTTACTTAAGTTTATTTTAAAGATATTTTTTTTAATTTTTACTTATTAAGTTTGCAAGTTCGGTTTAATCAAGTTTTTTTAAAATAAAATGTTTTTGAGCTTAGTTTTAAATATTTGAATCTTTTGAAGTATGCAAGTTAAGTTTAATAAAGTTTTTAAAAAAAAATGTTTTTGAGCTTAAGTTTTCAAGATTTGAATCTTTTGAAGTTTATAAGTTATTACTTATTAATATGTTATAACTTATAAGTTATATTTATAACTTGTAATTTAAATAACTTAAGTTTGTAATTTTAACAAATTAAATAAAAAATAAGGATAAAACAATGACACAAAGTCACAAATTAAAAAATATCAATCTAATATTCCAATTTATTTAAATTTGTATTACAAATTACAATTTACAACTATTAGTAGAGTGCATAGTTTACGCAGCCACCTTCTAGGAAGGGTTCTGTTTCAACTAAGCCTCAAATGTATACTAATAGTTGTATAGTCCCGTAAATCCTTTCTCTAACTCAGTTATAGATTGACCGTAATCAACTACTGGTCTTGGTAAAGCTCGTTGACGATCTTGAAGTTCCATGCCATCGTCACTATCACATCCAATGGCTGAATCTATGAAAAGTTCAAATTGACTATCCAACTTTGGAAGTCCTTGATTTCTCCGCTCAGCATTTATCCAATCTCTAAACAACACCGATATCTCCAAACTGTCTTCTGCTAACGAATATCTGTGGTCTCTAATTTGAAATCTTGCCGCGCTGAAAGCTGCCTCCAAAGCAACTGACGATCCCTGAATTGCAAGCACGTCCTTCACCATCCTACTAAGTTTTTGGAAATTGAGTTCCACGAGCCCTTCACCCAGTTCAATAATTGTGGTATACCTTCATCGTTTGTAATATTATCTGAACCCTGTTCAAGATATTTAACAAAATTTCACATTTATTAGAAGAGTCAAGACCAAGTTTATGTTTCACTCTACCATGGGCACCTACTTGAGGCATAGACATTTGAGGATTTTCAACATTATCTAAGGAACAATATTTATCATACATTTCTTTAGCAAGTAATTTTTATACTATTTTGACATGTTACCAAATCAGGTTTTTCTTATGGTTTAATATCTAAATTTTGATAAATCCATTCAACTAAAGCTTTTGCACCATATTCTTTATATTCGGGGTTGAAAAGAATTGCAGTTAAATAAATTTAAGGGATAGGAAAAAAATATTTCTTAAATTTTGTAATCATAACTTCAATAGCACTGGTAAATAATTCATTTGTTTTATATTCAGAAAAGATATATGAAATCTCACATATATTTATTAATATTTCAGAAATAGTAGGATAATACATTCCAGAAAAAAATTTAGTAGCATCATAAAACGATTTCAAAAATATTCTAAGTTCATTTACTTCATCCCAATCACTATCGTTAAGTTTAAATTCAGAATAAGCATTATGACTATTAAATTGCATAGTAATAGGCTCTTTATATGTATAAGCAACTTCAAGCATTTCATAAAAGGAATTCCATCTAGTTTTTACATGCTTCGGAACTTTTCTAAACGGAAGTTTACATGCATTACAAAACTCTTTAAATTGATTAATTCTAATACTACTATGCATATGAAAAATATAAAAACAAGCATTATCAACTTTATCACAACTATTTTCAAATAATTTCACACCGTCACTAACAACCAAATTTAATATATGCGCAGCACATCTAACATGAAAAGCATATTTACTAATAGGACAAAGTCTAGGTTCTAGCATATTAATAGCATTTAAATTAGCAGAAGCATTATCTAAAGTAATACTAATGACTTTATCACAAAGACCGAAAAAATCTAAAATTTCCAACACAGTAGTAGCAATATACATTCCAGTTTTTTTCATTTGACAAATTTTATAACCAATAATTCTTTTTTGTAAATTCCAATTATAATCAGTCCAATGCGCAGTAACAGTTAAATAATCAAAACCATTAGGACTACGACCCATATCAGTGGTAATAACAACTCTACAATCCATTATTTCAAAATAGGCACGCAAATATTGACAATGTTTTTCTTGAAATTCAAAAATATCTCTTTTTACCATACTTCTTGATAAACCTTTAAAACTAGGATTATATGTATCACGAATATATGCAATAAAACCCGGATGTTCTCCAAAACTAAAAGGTAAACCACAAACAACAACCATTTTAGCAAAATTTTCACGATCACGATCCTTATTATAGGTTCGATGTGTAAGAGGACCACTTGGGTTCGAAGTATTTAATTCACCTTGAACCATATTTGACCCTCTAACCGATGTTTCAATGTTAGAATTTTCACAAACATCAAGAGAAGATATATATGCAAACCACTCTTTACTATGCTTATTAATCAAATGTTTTTTTAATCCCCCCGTTGAACCTCCACTCCCACCAGATGTATATTTAAA